>NC_041398.2:218693249-218993249 GCF_900747795.2 Erpetoichthys calabaricus | reverse complement strand
ACAAAGAGTAGGACAGCTGCTGTACAGGCTTTTAAATGTTCAAAGCACTGCGCGAGATGCAGATCACGCGGCACAGCAGCAGCAACAGCTGCAAGCCAGCAGCTGATTGAGCAAAGAGGAGGTAAAAAAAAACAAACTATTTGTTTCCCATTGTATCACGGTTTAAGAGGGGGTTTCGGAGGAACGACCACATCTCCTTGTGGTACGTTCAGCCGCCCTATTCACAACGCGAGTGGCAGAGACGTGAAGTGGCTGGTGCATAGCGCAGGCCGGGGGGGTTGGCAAGCAAAACGAGCAGGGGGTGAACCCCTTTATATATATATATATATATATATATATATATATATATATATATATATATATATAATATTACAGTTAGGTCCATAAATTTGGACAGAGACAAGTTTTTTCTAATTTTGGTTCTGTACATTACCACAATGAATTTTAAATGAAACAACTCAGATGCAGTTGAAGTGCAGACTTTCAGATTTAATTCAGTGGGGTGAACAAAAAAATTGCATAAAAATGTGAGGCAACTAAAGCATTTTTAACACAATCCCTTCATTTCAGGGGCTCAAAAGTAATTGGACAAATTAAAGAACTGGAAATACAATGTTCATTTCTAATACTTAGTTGAAAACCCTTTGCTGGCAATGACAGCCTGAAGTCTTGAACTCATGGACATCACCAGATGCTGGGTTTCCTCCTTTTTAATGCTCTGCCAGGCCTTTACTGCAGCGGCTTTCAGTTGCTGTTTGTTTGTGGGCCTTTCTGTCTGAAGTTTAGAATTCAACAAGTGAAATGCATGCTCAGTTGGGTTAAGATCAGGTGACTGACTTGGCTATTCAAAAATTTTCCACTTCTTTGCTTTAATAAACTCCTGGGTTGCTTTGGCTGTATGTTTTGGGTCATTGTCCATCTGTATCATGAAATGCAGCCCAATCAATCTGACTGCATTTAGCTGGATTTGAGCAGACAGTATGTCTCTGAACACCTCAGAATTCATTCGGCTGCTTCTGTCCTGTGTCACATCATCAATAAACACTAGTGTCCCAGTGCCACTGGAAGCCATGCACACCCAAGCCATCACACTGCCTCCACCGTGTTTTACAGATGATGTGGTATGCTTTGGATAATGAGCTGTTCCATGCCTTCTCCATACTTTTTTCTAGCCATCATTCTGGTAGAGGTTGATCTTGGTTTCATCTGTCCAAAGAATGTTTTTCCAGAACTGTGCTGGCTTTTTTAGATGTTCTTTAGCAAAGTCCAATCTAGCCTTTCTGTTCTTGAGGCTTATGAGTGGCTTGCACCTTGCAGTGCACCCTCTGTATTTACTTTCATGCAGTCTTCTCTTTATGGTAGACTTGGATATCGATACGCCTACCCCCTGGAGAGTGTTGTTCATTTGATTGGCTGTTGTGAAGGGGTTTCTCTTCACCATGGAAATGATTCTGCGATCATCCACCACTGTTGTCTTCCATGGACGTCCAGGTCTTTTTGCGTTGCTGAGTTCACCAGTGCTTGCTTTCTTTCTCAGGATGTACCAAACTGTAGATTTTGCCACTCGTAATATTGTAGCAATTTCTTGGATGGGTTTTTTGTGTTTTCGCAGCTTAAGGATGGCTTCTTTCACCTGCATGGAGAGCTCCTTTGACCGCATGTTGTCTGTTCACAGCAAAATCTTCCACATACAAGCACCACACCTCAAATCAACTCCAGGCCTTTTATCTACTTAATTGATAATAACATAACGACGGACTTGCCCACACCTGCCCATGAAATAGCCTTTGAGTCAATTGTCCAATTACTTTTGAGCCCCTGAAATGAAGGGATTGTGTTAAAAAAAATGCTTTAGTTGCCTCACATTTTTATACAATCGTTTTGTTCACCCCACTGAATTAAAGCTGAAAGTCTGCACTTCAACTGCATCTGAGTTGTTTCATTTAAAATTTATTGTGGTAATGTACAGAACCAAAATTAGAAAAAAGTTGTCTCTGTCCAAATATTTATGGACCTGTGTGTGTGTGTGTATGTGTGTGTGTGTGTGTGTGTGTGTATATATATATATATATATATATATATATAATATTTGACATTAATGTCTAAAGCAGGCAATGTTCATTTAAGTGAGTTGTTGAGTCCTTTCACATTTTCATCCACTTTTTAACAAACCTATCCAGTTTAAGGTCTTGGGGCCGTACACTGTATTATTAGTAGTGTTATCATCAGAGATGGCTTATCGAAGATCTCAGGGCCAGAGCTCAGGGTGGGCAGATGATTGCTGGGGCCTATGGGAGCCAGACAACAAGAGACTGTCTAGTGCAAATGTACAATTTTAGATTGAACATTTAAAATCTGTTAATGTGAACACTCAATATTGTACATTAGCCTAGTTAATTCAAATGTATTCACTTTTGCTTTATCACCATTGTTTATATTTTACAAAGTGATAACAATGCAGTGTATTTTCATTTCATTTTCAATTTAATTTTGATTTCAGATGCACTGTAAGTGAAATTTTGCAGGTTATAAGGATTATTAGCAATATTTAGGTTTATGTACTGTGAACTGAAAAAAACATCTTTGAGTTCAATATAAAAACTGACAGCCCAGTGTTATACCAAGAATGGAAAAATGGCAAAGAGAATATGTAAGGATGTGGAAAAATGCTACAGTCGAGAGACAAGCAAGAGTCATCAAAAATACATGTGTCTGTACAAATAAAATGTATACATTGGAATGTCAAATGTTGGTTTCATTTATATATTTCGCTGACACCTTCATCCAAGGTGACTTACACTATTTATGATACAATTCGTTAAATTTTCCAGTTGGAGCACAGGCAGGTCAAGTGGCTCAGGATTACACAGTGTCAGTAGCGGGATTTGAACCCACAATCTCAGGATTTACAAAGCCTTAACCACTACACCTCACTGCCTGCCTTTCGTAGTGTTTCAGAATATTATTTTATTCTGTAATACTTGTTAAAGCTAATGGTGTATAGAGGTTTCCCAAAAATGAATTCATAGGTTTACTGCTTAACTTGGTCCACCCTGGAACTAATAAAGGATATGAATGTACATTATGCAGTACTGTGTATGCAAACAGTGCTTGTGAATTTGCTAACTCTGGCTGACGCTGGTGAGGGTGCATGGAGTTCAAGGATCTGCAGTTCCTTCAAAGGTAAAGGAAGAGTCGCAAGTGGGACATTCAGGTCATGCAGACAGATGTGAAAAAGGTTTTGTCAAGCATAAAATCTTAATATGTCTTTCCTTAATAAAGTTTATCTATCTATCTATCTATCTATCTATCTATCTATCTATCTATCTATCTATCTATCTATCTTATGCAAAAATATACAAAATGATGAGTCTGGCTGTGTGACATACGTATTGTAAAAGCCAACAAGTTCAAAAGACCAACTGCATAATTTGCTGGGTTTAATTCTGCTGCTTTTATTCCTTACAGTCCAAATAAATTGATGCATTAAAAAAACTGCTGTGCTGTGCAATTAATCATTTGGTCAGTAAGATTCATGCTGTGCATCTTCTTTAGTTGCATTGGTTTTTTCTTTACTTAATCTCATTTCGGCATCCTGTTTCCTGATGTCTGTACGATGAAACTGGCATATTATAGACTTTCAATAGCAATAGGAAATGTCCACATTTTGTTCACATGCAGTAGGTTTGTCATTGTTATGAGAAACAAAGTAGCTGCTTATTCATCCTAAACACAAAGGGGGTGCTGACCCTCTGGTCTGTGTGCATCCCAGTGCAGTGATGTTCTGTAAACATTGACACCATCCTTTGGCTGAAATATAAAACTGAGGCCCTGACTCTCTGTGCTTTTTTTTTTTTATATAAAGAGTTGGGTATACCCCAATGCTCTGGCTAAATTGCCCACCATGGAATTGTCCTTCCTATTTCCCTAATCATTCCCAATTCCTTATTGACTCACAATCTCTTTCACCACCTAATAGTGAGTGTGTGGTGAGCATATTGCTGCAAAAATGGCTGCTGTTGCATCATCCAGGTGGTGTTTGAAGTGGTTCTTCACTTTCTGTGTAAAGTGCATTTAGTTGGTTAGAAACACCCTTTATAAAAATAATTAATTTATTACAAATAGATATATAGATATAAAAGACACTATAAGAAAAATGGATATTAAGGTATATCAGATAAATGAAAGACACCACATGATGTACTGTAGGTAATGAAATGTTCACTATAATGTAAAAAGATGGATTGACAGATTGAGATACAGGAGTTAATAGATGTCACATTAAAGGAGCAATAGGAGATATACAATCAAGAATTTATATGAATATGCTATAAACATAGCTTATAAAATGTTATTGAAGGAAAAATTAGTGTAGCATATCGTTCTTGTCATTTTCATTTTTTTTACTTTGTTACAGGTCAGCTGCAAGCTAACGCATACTGTGAAAATCCAGACATAGTATTAATTGGTAATAAAGCTGATTTGTCTGATCAGAGGGAAGTTCAGGAAAAGCAAGCCAAGGAGCTGGCAGATAAATACGGGTGAGTATCTAACTGTGATCATGTGAGATTTAACATACGGTAGACAGTGGACATTTTAGGTGTATTATTTGTAGCATCTTCAGATTGGCCTGTACTGAAAAAGAAAAAGAAAAAAGTACAACTTTTACTTTTATTAAGTAATGCAAAGCCATATTTTCCTTTAAAAGGTGAAATAGATGAAAAGCAAACCAAATGCTGTATTTCTTGAGTGAATATTTGATGCTTTCTTACCCAAGAAAAACAAAGTGCTGCTGTTAGAACTCTCATTCCTGTCCTACTGCATGGCACTTGAATTTCAGGCTCTATGCTGAACTGTCCTATTGCTAATCTGAAAGCCTTGCTTTTAAGTTAACTACTGTATTACAAATTGCATTATAATTTCTATATACAGTAAATGTAATGATTGCTCACTATGAAGTGCCATCCATCTGTCTGTTTTATAAGCCGCTCTGTGTAGGGTTGTTGGGAGCTTGGACTTCAGGTGCTTCAGGCATCAATGGGCAGGATGTCATCTCATCATAAGGCACACCTTTCAAACTTGATGTCACTAATTAGTCTGGCATAATGAGTTAAAGACTAGAGTATACACGCATAGTTAAAGTTCACAGTAGACTAAAAGAAGTTCATGGAGCTTCCACAGAAGTGAATGAACAGTAGATGAGGGTGCAGTTGCACGCATATGCATGTGAACAGTGAAGGAAGAAATAGAGAACTTACAGCTGTTCAAAGACTGCATAGTGGAAGTTTCTATATCTTCCGTGATTGGTAGTTCCAGAAAGATATACTGTACATGAAGATTGGCCTAGAGGAAAAGACTGGCCTTATAAAACTGTGGTCTGATCCACTAGGGGTCATCTGTATTGTACAGTGCATCTGGAAAGTACTCACAGCGCATCACCTTTTCCACATTTTGTTATGTTACATCCTCATTCCAAAATGGATTAAATTCATTTTTTTCCTCAGAATTCTACACACAACACCCCATAATGACAACGTGAAAAAAGTTTCCTTGAGGTTTTTTCAAATTTATTAAAAGTAAAAAAACAGAGAAATCCCATGTACATAAGTATTCACAGCCTTTGCTCAATACTTTGTCGATGCACCTTTGGCAGCAATTACAGCCTCAAGTCTTTTTGAATATGATGCCACAAGCTTGGCACACCTATCCTTGGTCAGTTTCGCCCATTCCTCTTTGCAGCACCTCTCAAGCTCCATCAGGTTGGATGGGAAGCATCGGTGCACAGCCATTTTAAGATCTCTCCAGAGATGTTCAATCGGATTCAAGTCTGGGCTCTGGCTGGGCCACTCAAGGACATTCACAGAGTTGTCCTGAAGCCACTCCTTTGATATCTTGGCTGTGTGCTTAGGGTCGTTGTCCTGCTGAAAGATGAACCGTCGCCTCAGTCTGAGGTCAAGAGCGCTCTGGAGCAGGTTTTCATCCAGGATGTCTCTGTACATTGCTGCAGTTGTCTTTCCCTTTATCCTGACTAGTCTCCCAGTTCCTGCCACTGAAAAACATCCCCACAGCATGATGCTGCCACCACCATGCTTCACTGTAGAGATGGTGCCAGGTTTCCTCCAAACGTGATGCCTGGCATTCACACCAAAGAGTTCAATCTTTGCCTCATCAGACCAGAGAATTTTCTTTCTCATGGTCTGAGAGTCCTTCAGGTGCCTTTTGGCAAACTCCAGGCAGGCTTCCATGTGCCTTTTCTTAAGGAGTGGCTTCCGTTTGGCCACTCTACCATACAGGCCTGATTGGTGGATTGCTGCAGAGAAGGTTGTCCTTCTGGAAGGTTCTCCTCTGTCCACAGAGGACCTCTGGAGCTCTGACAGAGTGACCATCGGGTTCTTAGTCACCTCCCTGACTAAGGCCCTTCTCCCCCGATCGCTCAGTTTAGATGGCCGGCCACCTCTAGGAAGAGTCTTGGTGGATTCAAACTTCTTCCACTTACAGATGATGGAGGCCACTGTGCTCACTGGGACCTTCAAAGCAGCAGAAATTTTTCTGTAACCTTCCCCAGATTTGTGCCTCGAGACAATCCTGTCTTGGAGGTCTACTGACAATTCCTTTGACTTCATACTTGGTTTGTGCTCTGACATGAACTGTCAACTGTGGGACCTTATATAGACAGGTGTGTGCCTTTCCAAATCATGTCCAACCAACTGAATTTACCACAAGTGGACTCCAATTAAGCTGAGGAAACATCTCAAGGATGATCAGGGGAAACAGGATGCACTTGAGCTCAATTTCGAGCTTCATGGCAAAGGCTGTGAATACTTATATACATGTGCTTTCTCAGTTTTTTTATTTTTAATAAATTTGCAAAAATCTCAAGTAAACTTTTTTCATGTTGTCATTACGGGGTGTTGTGTGTAGAATTCAGAGGAAAAAAATGAATTTAATCCATTTTGGAATAAGGCTGTAACATAACAAAATGTGGAAAAAGTGATGCGCTGTGAATACTTTCCGGATGCACTGTATTTTCTGGTTTTAGTTTATTCTTAGTTGTACTGACATACCACATAACTACAAAATGCATGCAGCTGAGGTCGGTTGTCACGTGATCGTATTCCAGTCTATCAGCACTGCTTTGGCGCATGATTGGTTACGATTGATCAAGATTCTCATGAACGGGGATCAAGTTAATTACATCCAAGTTAAATGTGGCTGCAGCATCTATATCCAGTATCCCTCAGTGGATGAAACCTGCGACCTTGTACGTAATAGTTTACAGTGAGAAGCAGTCGAAAATCAAGCAGTTGTTCCTTTGATTTCTGTTTTTGTTTACCGCATTTGCTTCACCCAGGGTTTGTTGCTCACAATAATCCAGTAGAACCAAGTCCTTCTCAGTCTGTTGATCGGTCTTTGGACTACTTAGTTTATTCTGAACTGCTATGCATTTGTAGCAGTTAAACAAACAGAGCTAATTTTTTACTCAGTTTTACAGGCAGATTTAGTATGTATTTTTAAAGAGTGTGTTTGGGTGGTGTGTTTATCGCTCAGGATTATTTTCATTCCTGATTTTTGATTTTTCATTGTTTTCCTGTCTATTCTTTGTGAACCGTGTTAGTGGAAATGGGAAGAAGATTATTTTTGTTCATTCTTCTTTTTTTCATCACCTTTGATTTTAAGTTACTAGAATTATTGTGTATAGCATCTGCACTAGTTTTTGCTTATTTCTATTGTGATATTTGTGTTCTTGCAGTAAACTGTGTATACAGTTGCAATTTCCGTAAATATTTTTTGGCACATCTGGGATAAAACCAGAATCTCTGTTTGATAACATCGGTATTGTCTGTGTGTCAATCTCTCACCAACTGGTCTTTTGGTTGAACCTCCAGAGGCCCAGAGTCCGAGTCTATGCAGACAGCTGCCACAACACAAATGAAACTCTGTATTTCCTTATTTCTTTTCTACCAAAACTGACTGATGAGATGCAAGAATAGTAATGATGGATCCAACCATTTCTGAACTCTCGAAATCCAGCTTGAGGTCACAGCCTGTCATGGTAGCCCGGAACACAAGGCAGGGACTTGGTGAAAACCTACTCTGGTGGTTGAATGAATTAGAACGTCATTTTCAAATGGGTTAAATATTCATAGTCCAGTCCAAACGACCGAATTGTCATTTTCAGCCATTTTTCTAAGTCTTTGGCTAAGTTTATACCAAAGTTGCCCGTACTAACAATCCCTTGGAATGATTTGTGGGCTGCAATAACAGCTTATCAGTCAAGGATAATAAGACAGGCCAGTGAAGTATTCAATTCAGAGATAACAAATGATAAGCTCGCAGGAGTATCTGCCAGTGCCCACCTTGCCCACCTTTTCTGTTTCGACGCCGATATCAAAATGTATTGACCTGCGCCTCTAGCCAACAGATTTGGCAGATTTGTTTCACCTCACTTCTTTTGTTTGATTTCACAGGATACCGTACTTTGAGACAAGTGCGGCTACCGGATTGGATGTTGACAAGGCTGTTATCACCTTGCTCGACCTGATAATGAAACGCATGGAACAGTGTGTGGACAAGACCGCATCGGAAACTGCCAACGGAGGAGGATCGGGAAAACTAGATTCCGTGCAAGCGCCAGAAAAGAAGTGTGCCTGTTAAAATTGCAACAGAAAAAAAAAAGTGTCATTCTAAGAAAATTCTCTAAAAGGACCAAAAGTAAAATCTATATAAATATAATGGTAACTGTTGAATCTCATAGGGAGCCATGAAAACAGAAATGTTAAGCTATATTTAGTATAACTACAACTGTGTAAACCAAGGCACAGTCCCACCAACAGTGTGTGTAAAACAATCCGAATTTAAAAAGCAGATCAGGCAGCCTTTATAAGAAATCCATGACAAAAGCAGAGCTGTCTTAACAAGAGGCGCTGTTCCTACCTAGACGTTTACAGCAGGGTGGTCATTGTGCAGATCCTTTATCCTTATCTTCTGTGTTTCCCTGAGGGAAGGTACGATAATGACGACTCCTTGCAGATTTTAATGGACTGATGAGACTCATCACATGGCACAGCAGCAGGTGGCGTAATTTGAGTTAAGCCGACAAGATGCACAAGTCATGAATTGCTCTTCGTAAATTGGAAATTTGAATGTTCTGGACTGTACAAGTGTGGTATATACAGCAGTGTATGGTTGCCGAATTGTAAAATATTGTATTGTTTTAAGGTAAAAATTTTAGTAGTGAATAGTTACAGTAGTTGGAATATGTCATTCATTGACAGTTTTACGTGGCCATTTTGAATGACTGAATTTCCTGGTATTTTAGTTGTCTGGGTTCACAGCCTTTGCTATATTTGGTGCCATAATTATTGCCAACCCCCCCCCCCCCCACACACTGTTTTTCATTCATTGCTACAGTATGTCTGATTTTTTTTTTTTGTTTTTTTTAACAACTTTGCCTTAAATAATTGTTGAAGGTTTCGACCATGTTTAAGATATGTCTCCTATGCTGATTAAAGGAATTACAATTTACGCTTTACCAGTGGATTGAACCGTGCAGAATATATTTTTATCTTTTACTTTCTTTTTATGTTGAGTCTTTTTTTTTCCTTTAAAAGTATACCCTGCAGTTTGATGTCAGGTTGAGGGTACCAGCTTGTCTGTTTTCATCTGTTATGCTGTTTCTTTTTAATTAACGACTGGTTATTGTTTTCTAAATAGTTTTCCATGTACAGACTTTTAATCTTTAATTCATTCCAAACTGCTCAGTGCATAGACTGCCTTAAAAATGTACAGTAAGTGGTCCTTTGCAAAAATGCATATTCCAGCATTTTCTTGAAAAGGGCAAAATGAGAAATAAAATCTATAAATGCCAACAAATAAAAGAATGATCACAACGCCTACTGGACCTCAAGGAACGGATTGAAATCTTTCCCTTTTACTAAAAGAACCCACTTCCCCGACAAAATGGCAGCCTGCAGCCGATCGTAAAAGGCATGTGAATTAGTAACTCTGTTTACGAAATGTGTCCGACTTCACTCCAAGCCTAAATTAGCCTTGCTATCCTGCAGGCATTGAAAAACATTGTCTTTAAATTGTTGTCTGTTATAACAAAAAAAAAACATGAAATAAAATGTTATCCAATCATGCCTACAAAAGTGCAATACTGGGGACTTTCTTTAAGTTTACAACAGCAGGTTGGTACTTTTTATATTGATTTCTTTGCCTAAGTGTTTCCTTTTGCTTTTGTAGCTTCCTACTATTAAACTTCTTTCCAAAGTTATCAGTTGATCGTCATTTTGTTAAATCGTGTGCATCGCAAAGCACTCTGCTGAGAAATTGACATTACAGACCAAAAACTAATTTAAGGCATTCTAGTCTTGTTTGGCACATATGCGCATCTTTATTAAAATAACATTTTTACAGTACTGCGTGTGTTATTTATGTTCTTCTTAAACAATGCACCAGGAAATCATGACTAGTACTTAATTAATGCAGTCTTCTGAAAATGTTTTGCACTAAAAGGATTTTTTGCTCTCTTTGCAGAGAAAGGCTCATTAAAAATGGCAAAGAGTGTGTATTATTTATGTAGAGATGAACAGCAACGATACCTGCTGGAGCCTGGGGTGCGAGAACTTCCAAGCCCACCAGTCGTGAAGCGGATGTCTTAAGGGGGGGTGTACTAGACCTCGCCACTTGTTTCAAAATCTCGTTCTGTTAAAACAGGGGTGCCCAACTCTAGTCCTGGAGGGCCGCAGTGGCTGCAGGTTTTCATTCTAACCCTTTTCTTAATTAGTGATCTGTTTTTGCTGCTAATTAACTTCTTTTGAATTAATTTTAATTGACTTGGTTTTTAAGAAATATTCCCCTGAATTTCTTCATCGTTCCTTTGAATTGCTTCATTTCTTTTCCTAAATTGGCACCCAAACAGAAGTAAAATGTGAAGTGAGTGAGCCAACAGAAGACCAACTAAGAGCCTCAAACTACAACCAATTTCACTCCAACAAGTTGCTTAATGAGGCGCGGAGTCTTGTCGTTATTTAAACCCGTTCTTTAATTCCATGGCTTGTTGCTGCTCTCATTGTGCAATAGCAGACATTTCCAAAATTGTGGATTTTCTCTTTTCTAAGAGCAGGTCAGCATTCTGAGACCTTCACCTTTCTTTATTTTCAGATACTGTATGATTGTTACAGTTTGCTGGTCCTGTTTTGGCTCATTTTGTATCTCATGATTGTTTGGCTGCTAATTAAGGAAAAAGGAATAATTGGAGGTCTGAGTCTTCAAAGGCAAGTCAAATAAAAATAAATTCAAAAGAAGTTAATTAGCAGTAAAAACAGGTCACTAATTAGGAAAAGGGTTACAATGAAAACCTGCGGCCCACCAGGAGTGGAGTTGGGCACCCCTGTGTTAAAATATTAACACATACCAATAAGTCTAGTCTTTCTTTTATGCTCAGAGAGCTCCATTTCAGTTTCCCTTGATTTTGAACAGCATGACACTTTTCACAAATGGAGTCCTAAATATAAAAGATGCATTTCTACATTCACTCTGTCCATCACCTCAGTGACTTAAATGTGTGTGATCTTATGCTGGAGAAAAATATTCAGCTCTCTCAAAGCCAGTCAGGCAACAGTAAATTTAAAAGTTTTGGAGGGAAATATGGGTCAGTATTAAATGGTATAGACATATTATTAGATACAAATAAGGATATAAAGGACCCCTTGTTCTCGGATGAAGATAGATAGGCCAATAGATCAATCACACTTGACTTACAAAAATATTTTGTTCACTCCCCTCAAAAATGTCAGATGTTCTTTATAGATTTGAGGATACGAAATCCAAATAATAATAATAATACTTTACATTTATATAGCGCTTTTCTTACTTCTCAAAGTGCTTTTACATCATCAGTGGGGAGCCACGTCAACCACCACTAATGTGTAGCACCTACCTGGATGACATGATGGCAGCCATTTTTGTGCCAGTACGCTCTCCACACATTAGGTGGTGAAGGGGTGAGAAGAGATAGTGATTAGTGATAGGGGATGATTAGGGGACCAGAATGACCAGGCCATGGTGGGCAGTTTAGTCAGGACATCAGAGTACATCCTACTCTTTACAAAGGATGCCCAGGGACCTCTAATGACCTCAGAGAAACAGGACTTCGGTTTTACGTTATCTGGCTACAGAATTGCTCTGCCACATCGTTTTTTTTTTTTTTTTTTGAGAGATGGTTTCATTTTTATTTTAGAGGAAAAGTAATATATTTTGAAAATGAATTATTTAGACTTGAAAAAGTGTAACTCTCTTTCTCTCATATATATTATGACCAGTAGGGGGTGCTGCAGCACTGCTAACCCCAAACAGAACCACAACTACACAAGTCCCAGATGCAAACAAATGATTTCTTGTGATGAAATACCTGTCCTTGCACAAGTACAGTTACTTCTTCCTTCTCTCTGTCTCTTTATTGAGCTTTGTCCTCATCCACCCTACTCTGACTCATCTGATGGGAGGAGGAATGTCTTCCTTTATATTGGACCCTGGAGTACTTCCTGTGCCACCTGAATTACTAATAATAATAAAAAGTTTAGACATGACCTGAAATTCTCATGTTTTTGATTGAAATTGATGCTGCTTTTTATCAAGATACCATTAAACTGATTTAAAAATACATTTGAGATGTTACTAGTGTTGTTGATAGCTATTTCTGCCTGAAATTACTGATTTTTTAACTTTATTATTCACATTTGGCAGCAAAGCCCCATGTTCAGCAGCCATTCCTTCAGAGTCCGAATGGTCATCTCCCTTAGCATGTAAAGATGACAAATTAAGGGTAAGCTAATTGGTTCTTAGAGAAACCTTTCTAATTACGTTATCACCACTGAGCCCTGCCATTCTGTTCCCTTGAGTTTCAAGGTGCTGACATTCCAAAAGTTCAGTTCTGGGTCCAAAAATTTACAATGTGAACCTGAACGTAACTGACAGTGGAATTGAAATGTACTTGTGTGAACACTTACTTGTAGAATATGGCACTTTATTCCTGTGCTGTCATAAAACCTTACCAGGAAACCATTTGCTGTGTGAGTGATATGGACATTTTCTTTAAGTGTCCTCTTCCTCTGGCAGGAGTGTAGCTTATCTTTTCGATTTACATGCTTCCGTTAGGTCAGATTATCTCAAGGCATAAAATGAACTACCACAGCTATGCTGATGACACACAACTATATTTATCAATAGCGCCTGATGACCCCGACTCTCTTGATTCACTGACACAATGTCTCACTTCTGTTTCCGAATGGATGAGTAGTAATTTTCTAAAACTACCCTAAGTTCTTGTCTATAAGCCGGACTCATGTATTAGCCGGAGACCAAAAATCATATGAATTTTTAAAATAAAATCGTATCATAGATAAGCCGGACTCATGGATAAGCCGAACGTACTATAACCTATAACTAATAGAAGGGAGGGAGGTCAGTGGTCTCACTCGCGCCCATTTAATTTCTTTAAGGGGGGAGAGAGTGTGAGATATTGCCGTCTCTCTCACTCCCCGCATGGCGCGGTTGGAGCGGCCGGAGCGCGTTCTTTCTGCTCTGGGCGTCGCCGAGTCAACACGAGCGCGTAGCGGTCATTTAAATTGTGATTTTATATGTAAGCATATTTAAATATATATCGCGGATTTCTGCGGACAATGGGTCTTTTAATTTCTGGTACATGCTTCCTCAGTTGGTTTGCCCAGTTGATTTCATACAAGGGACGCTATTGGCAGATGGCTGAGAAGCTATCCAGCTTACTTTCTCTCTCTCTCTCTCTCTCTCTCTCTCTCTCTCTCTCTTGCGCTGACGTAGGGGGGTGTGAGCAGGGGGGCTGTGTGCAGCTGCTTCCTGAAAGAAATGCTGCACGGAGCTTCGCATACTTAAAAGCTCAAAGGGCACGTATTGATTTTTTTTATCTGTCTCTCTCTATCTCTCTCTATCTCTCTCTCTCTCTCTCTTCCTCTCTCTTCCTGCTCCTGACAGAGGGGGTGTGAGCTGCCGCCTTCAACAGCTTTGTACCGGCGGTGCTTCGCATACTTAAAAGCCAAAAAACCCTATTGATTTTTTTTTTGACTGCTTGCTTTGCACTCCTTTGAAAAGGAAGATATGTTTGCATTCTTTTAATTGTGAGATAGAACTGTCATCTCTGTCTTGTCATGGAGCACAGTTTAAACTTTTGAAAAAGAGACAAATGTTTGTTTGCAGTGTTTGAATAACGTTCCTGTCTCTCTACAACCTCCTGTGTTTCTGCGCAAATCTGTGACCCAAGCATGACAATATAAAAATAACCATATAAACATATGGTTTCTACTTCGCGGATATTCTTATTTCGCGGGTGGCTCTGGAACGCAACCCCCGCGATGGATGTATAAGCCGGACTTATGTATAAGCCGATATTCTATTTTTTCATTTTCACAACTTTTTTCCTTAGATAAGCCGCGGCTTATTGACAAGAACTTAGGGTAAATAAAGAGAAAACAGAATTTTTAGTGATTGGCAAAAATGGATATAATGAAGTTATTCGAAATTAACTTGGTGCATTAGAATTAAAAGTCAAGACGGAGGTAAAGAATTTAGGGGTAACTATTGACTCTGACCTGAATTTTAAATTACATAGTAATCAGATTACTAGGACAGCTTAAGAAATATAGCAAAAGTTAGACCTCTTATAACATTGCAAGATGCTGAGAAATTAGTTCACGCTTTTGTTTTCAGTCGACTAGATTACTGTAACGCACTCCTCTCAGGACCACCCAAAAAATGACATCAATCGATTGCAACTAGTGCAGAATGCAGATGCCAGAATGTTAACTTGGAAAAGAAAATCCGAGCACATCACCCGTTTTTATGTCAGTACATTGGTTACCTATGCCATTTAGAATTGACTTTAAAATCCTGCTTATGGTCCACAAAGCCTTAAATAACCTCGCTTCATCTTATATTTTGGTATGCCTTACACTCCAAATCGTAACCTTAGATCCTCAAATGAGTGTCTGCTTAGAATCCCAAGAACTAAACTTAAAAGAAGTGGTGAGGCGGCCTTCTGCTGTTATGCACCTAAAATCTGGAATAGCTTGCCAATAGGAATTCAGCAGGCTAATACAGTGGAGGACTTTTAAACATTGCTGAAAACTCATTTTAACATGGCTTTCTCATAGCTTCATTTTAGTTTAATCCTGATGCTCTGTATATTCAATTAATTATCATTATTATTCATGATGGCTTCAAAATCCATACTAACCCCTACTTCTGTTCTTTTTCTGGTTTTCTGTGGTGCCAATCTGCGCCACCACCACCTAATCAAAGCACCGTGATGTCCCTACATTGATGGATTAAAGGCCAGAAGTCCACATGACCGTCATCAACCCTGAATATAATGAGGACTGATTGAGGTCATCTATGTTAGATAGAATGCCTAGAGGGGGCTGGGTGGTCTCGTGGCCTTGGAACCCCTGCAGATTTTTTTTTGTTTTGTTTTTTCTGTCCTCCCTGGCCATCTGACCTTACTTTTATTGTATGTTAATTAGTGTTCCCTTAATTTTAATTTATTTATTTTGTCTTTTTTCTCTTTCTTCATCATGTAAAGCACTTTGAGCTACATTGTTTGTATGAAAATGTGTGATATAAATAAATGTTGTTGTTGTTGTTGTTCAGGTATGTGGCCCCAAGTGATGGGGTCAGCAATAATTTCCCACCTAAATTAGGATTTCTTGGTAATATACAACCCAAGTGTCAGCTTTTAAACTTGATTCTCAGTGCCATCATACAGGTATATTGTGATAAATCAAAAGTAAAGGCAATTTTTAAAATTACATGGTAAACACAACAGATAAAAGCTGGTGCAATACAAGATGTCTGCAATGGCTTATGGGTACACTGCAAGAAATGAAATCTTAACAAGCCAGACAATCTTGAAAAGAGATAATAGATCTTGTTTTTCTTATTTATATATAATCTCATTTTTAGAAAATTTAACAAGTTAAACTTTCTCACTATATTGGCAGATAATTTTGCTTGATTTTAGTACCTTTTTCTTGTTTTTCTTGTTAAAATGAGATTATATATCTTACACATACAAATCTACTCAAGTCAGTTATTCTTAAAATAAGAAAAACAAGATCTATTATCTCTTTTCAAGATTGTCTGGCTTGTTAAGATTTCATTTTTTGCAGTGTAGTTCAGTCATGCACAGTGCAGAGCTCTGCCTTTAGTCTTGTTGAAGCTAAGGTCATTATATATATATATATAATGTGTGTGTGTGTGTGTGTGTTTCATTGAGTTATGCTGTTTTCACTTCCGTCCCAAGCCAACATCCTTTGGTGAATTTCAGCAGGTTTTGCTTCCTCTGAACAAAGATACTGCGTATTGTTCAACAACAGTGCAATCCCGCAGCAGAGCGTCCTTGTTCACTTGACCTTGGCATCAACTGCACTCCTTACTCCTGTTTCTATGCTAATATATTGTGATATATAAAGAGGAGTACAGTGCCTATAAAAAGTATTCACACCCCTCTCAGAAGTTTTCTCGTTTTATTGTTCTACAACATGAAGTCACAGGGAATTTATTTTGACTTTCTTACTACTGATCTTTAATGTCAAAATGAAAACATCTTTGAAAAGTGGTCTAAATTAGTTAGAAATAAAAAATCAGATAAAATTACATTGCCTAAGTATTCAAGTCTGTAAGTATTCAGTAGATGCACCTTTGTCCACCATGACAGTGTTAAGTCTTTCTTCACAAGTCCCTATCACCTTTGCACAACTGGACTCTGCCGTTTTTTTGTATAACTGCTCAAGCTCTGCCAGGTTGCATGGAGTGAACAGCCACAGATTGAGCTCTGGACTCTGACTCCATGACATTAATGTTGTTGTTTTGAAGCCTTTCCTGTGTAGCTTTGGCTTTATGTGGCCTCTGAGGTAGGGATCTGCACCAGCCATTAGAAGGTTGCCAGTACGAATCTCGTAAATGCCACTAGTGACTCTACTCCATTGGGCCCCTGAGCAAGGCCCTTAACCTGCGTTTGCTCCATTGTGGGTATGACGTTAATCTGCAATTGGGTATTGTTGGTAGGATTGGCACTCCAGCCAATGTAAAAAAACTCAGTGTTCCAGTGTGGTACTGAGGTGTCACCCTGGGGTCCCAATCTCTCTCTCTTTGGCTTTATGCTCAGTGGTGTTGTCTTGCTAGAAAATAAATGTTCTCCCAAGGTGCAGGTTTTTTGCAGACTTTATTAGGCTTTCCTCCAGGATTTTGCCGTGTTTTGCTGCATTCATCTTCATCCTCCAGCCTCCCATTCCTTCTAGGGCCTGCTGCAGAGAAGCATTCCCACAGCATGATGCTGCCACTGTTGTTCACGGTGGAGATGGTGTGTCTTTGATAACATTCAGTATGTGGCTTGAGTCAAACATAGTGTTTAATCTGATGGCCAACAGCTCAATTTTACTCTCATCAGACCATTGGGACTTTTTCCAGGTGAATTCAGAAGACCCCATGTGCCTTCTGGCCTACCCTAGCCGATGTTGTGTGTGTTTTTACACTTGGCCTCTCTCCTATAGAGCTGTGACTGGTGAAGCACCCAGGCAACAGTTGTAGTCCTCACAGTCTCTCCAATCTTAGGCACTGTAGCTTGTCAATCCTTCACAGTTTCTTGTAGTCTTAGTGGTCTCCCTCACTGGTCTTCATCTTACCTGATCTCTCGGTTTTTGTGATCAGCCTGCTCTAAGCAGATTTACAGCCCTGCCATTATCTTTCCATTTCTTTATGATGGATTTAACTGGACACCGAGGGATATTCAATGTCTTGGACGTTTTCTTGTCTCCATATCCCGACTCGTGCTTTTGATTCATCTTTTCACTTGTTGTTCTCTTTTGTCTTCATTGTGTAGGGTTAGGCCACTCACTGAGTCACCACATTCAGGTGCATTTAGACTCCCAGGAAGGTGGTCTCCTTTGGGACTTTTCAAACCATTTGAACTCACCAGTGAGGATTTAGGTGGGTCATATTAAAGGGGGTGAACACTTAATGTGATCAGTTAGTTTCTGTTTTATATCTGTAATCAATTTAGACTAGTTTGCAGAGATCTGTTTTCTTTTTGATGTTAAAGCCTGTTGATCAGTGTTGAAAAAGACAAATTACGAGGTGACACAGAAAAATAACCAGATTGGTTAAACAAAAAAAATATTTATTGATGAATTACAGCATTCTAAACATTGTCACCTTCTATATACTCTCCCTCCCGATCTCTACACTGCTGCATACGCATCTTCCATTGATTGAAACAGAGCTGGAAGTCTTCTTGCTTGAGGCTCTTCAACAGGCTTGCCGTTTCGGTCTTCACTTCATCCATTGAAGAAAAATATGTTCCCTTCAGGTCACTTTTGATTATCAGGAACGAGTAAAAATCACCAGGAGCAAAATAGGACGAATAGGGAGGATGATTGAGAACAGACAAAAACTGCTTTATGGAAAAAGAGAAAATTCACGAGAAATTTGATGTTGATTCGCTGTTCAATTCTTTTCACCCGACATTATCGCAGCAACTCGTGTATCGATTATTGTGTAAATACTGACTGGGCTATTCACAGCCTATACCTAGCTGATCGGCGGTTTGAGGGGACGTATAGATGGGGATGTAATTCTATGATTCTAGGGATCTGCACTGGCAATTGGAAGGTTGCCGGTTCGAATCCTGTAAATGCCAATAGGGACTCTGCTCTGTCGGACCCTTGAGCAAGGCCCTTAACCTGCAACTGCTGAGCGCTTTGAGTAGTGAGAAAAGCGCTATATAAATGCAAAGAATTATTATTATTATTATTATTCACGTCCGGCCAACCTCCAGATGGTTTTCCAGGAAAGCCCCAAGCCCAGTCCCAGTTATTTTTGTGTCTCACCTCGTAAATTCCCTGAAATTCAATGTTATGTAGCAATAAAATGTGAAAACTTCCAAGGGGGAGCAGACTCTGTACCTCAGCTCAACTCATTTCTGTTTTCTGTTACACTCAGATAAGTTTTGTATTTTACTACCTCAGCGCTGGAGAGTGGTGACAGCTACTGTATGTGAATATGTAAGATGAATGTCATCGAGGTCTTTCTTTAATGCTTTATCTCATGAAGGTCATTTACTTATGCAAGTATTAAACATTTTGTAAGCCTGGCAGTGATGCTTGTAGGGTTAATCGCCAAGCCAGACTCAAGTCAACAAGATGGCAAGTCACTAATGCAGCCTCTGCTTGTGTTATCTTCACATTTTATCTAATGAAACCATTTTCCTTTGGGCTAAAAGTAAATTGTTCAATGCATTGGAAAATGTTTGCCTAAAGTGGCCCGGGATGATTCCAATGATTGAAAGATTCATCCAAGTAAAAGTGGGTTTCTATCCCGCTGTTCACAATGTTTTGTTCTGACACATTGAGGGTCGTCTGTCCTCATAATCTGACTATAAGTTGGACAATGGGTGTGTGGCATTATAGATGGTATTTTTAATGCTGTAATTCTGAGTTGTGGGCATTGTACCCATCAGACATACAAGTTAGTAAATTATGTTTGAATTTGTGGTGACCTCGGGCCTCACCTCTTCAGTTAGACTTCACTTTAATCGGTGCAGTGGGGTCCCTAAGTACAGCTGCCATTTGCTTCTCTGTGTTACATTTTGAGAACCTGAGGGCCAAGCCGTTTAGTCTTTGACAATGCCAGCTAGGTTGGGCTTCAAGCAGAATTAATGAATGCGCCAAAATCCACAAGTTCAGCTTTAGCAATGCAAAAAAACTTGAAAGCCCTAAGCAAGTTGGTGTGTGCATTTTGTGGCCTTGAGAGATGTCCTCATGCTTTATTTTTAGCGAGCAGGACTGATCAAGTAACGAGGGCCCAAATCTGATCTACAGTCATATGAAAAAGTTTGGGAACCCCTCTCAGCCTGCATAATAATTGACTCTACTTTCAACAAAAAAGATAACCGTGGTATGTCTTTCATTTCCTAGGAACATCTTAGTACTGCGGTGTTTTCCGAACAAAGATTTTTAGTGAAGCAGTATTTAGTTGCATGAAATTAAATCAAATGTGAAAAACTGGCTGTGCAAAAATGTGGGTCCCCTTGTAATTTTACTGATTTGAATGCATGTCACTGCTCAATGTTGATTACGTGCAACACCAAATTAGTTGGATTAGCCCGGTAAGACTTGAACTTCATAGACAGGTGTGTCCAATCATGAGATATAAAGGTATTTAAGGTGGTCAATTGCAAGTTGTGCTTCCCTTTGACTCTCCTCTGAAGAATGACAGCATGGGATCCTCAAAGCAACTCTCAAAAGATCTGAAAACAAAGATTGTTGAGTCTCATGGTTTAGGGGAAGGCTACAAAAAGCTCTCTCAGAGGTTTAAACTGTCAGTTTCAACTGTAAGGAATGAAATCAGGAAATGGAAGGCCACAGGCACCGTTTCTTTTTTTTTGTTTTTTGTTTTTTTGTTCTTTATTTCGCCTTATACAATTTCTTGTATTAGGAATTTGTTAGTTTTTGCATACCCCATGGGGTCAGAGCGCAGGGTCAGCCATTGTATAGCGCCCCTGGAGCAATTGAAGGTTAAGGGCCTTGCTCAAGGGCCCAGCAGAGTAGGATCTCTTTTGGTAGGATCTTCAGTTGCTGTTAAACCCAGCAGGTCTGGCAGGCCAAGAAAAATACAGGAGTGGCATATGCACAGGATTGTGAGAATGGTTACAGACAACCCACAGATCACCTCCACAGACCTGCAAGAACATCTTGCAGTAGATGGTGCATCTGTACATTGTTCTACAATTCAGCACAATTTGCACAAAGAACATCTGTATGGCAGGGCGATGAGAAAGAAGCCCTTTCTGCACTCACGCCACAAACCGAGTCACTTGTTGTATGTAAATCCTCATTTAGACAAACCAGATTTATTTTGGAACAAAGTGCTTTGGACTGATGAAACAAAAATTGAGTTATTTGGTCATAACAAAAAGCACTTTGCATGGCGGAAGAAGAACGCCGCATTCCAAGCAAAACACCTGCTACCTACTGTCACATTTGGTGGAGGTTCCATCATGCTTTGGGGCTGTGTGGCTAGTTCAGGGACTGGGGCTCTTGTTAAAGTTGAGGGTTGGTTGAATTCAACCCAATATCAACAAATTCTTCAGGATAATGTTCAAGTATCAGTCACAAAGTTTAAGCTACACAGGGGTTGGATATTCCAACAAGACAATGACCCAAAACACAGTTTGAAATCTACAAAGGCACTCATGCAGAGGAGAAGTACAATGTTCTGGAATGGCCGTCACAGTCCCCCGACATCGAAAATCTATGGGATGATTTGAAGCAGGCTGTCCATGCTCGGCAGCCATCAAATTTAACTGAACTGAAGAGATTTGGTATGGAAGAATGGACAAAAATACCTCCATCCAGAATCTAGACACTTATCAAAGGCTATAGTAGGCGTCTGGAGGCTGTTATATTTGCAAAAGGAGGCTCAACTAAGTATTGATGTAATATCTCTGTTGGGGTGCCCAAATTTATGCACCTTGTATGTGTGTATATATGCTGCACATGAATGTGTATATGTATATGTGTGTGTGTATACAGTATATATATATATATATATAACTATATATTTATATAGTGTGAGGGGTTAGCCGCGTCCCTTTCTGGATGGATCCTGCTCCCTTGCCTAGCCAGGAGGCCGTGGGTAAGGAAGGTCAGCTGAGGAGCATTGTTATTCCCCCACCCCTTGCCAGGACTTGGACATAGACAGACGCTACTGCAGCAGCTACACCAGGGCTGGCATCCCAGCAACCACGGAGGGATATACTTGTTAGGTTTGGGCACCTGGAAGGTCAAGACGATAGGCAGAGTGTCCCTCCATGCACTGGGTGGCAGTCTCCCCTCTGGTGAGTATGGATGCCTGCAGGGCCGCATTGCAGTTGTGGTCCCATGAGCCTGCCCTGTTGGGTTCTGTGGGGGCTGCAGGAGGAGCTGTTGGATACTGAGAGTGCAAGGCCCAATATGGGGACGTACCTGACCTGGAAGTGCTTCCTGGAGACAGTAGATTAGGCACCAAATGTACTCCTGGGTCTGGAATTAAAAGAGAGCCTGCCACTTGGCCCAGGGAGTTGGAGTCGGGAGAGAAAACAGACAACACTTGCTTGGCTGGAGTGGAGGAGATCAGAGACGATAAACGATTGAAGAAAGTGCCGGACCCTTTACAGCAGTGTAACGAAGAAACCTGTACAAGGTACTCTTAGATGGATTTGAAGCCAGAGCTGTGTCTGTGGTAGTTGTGTCTGGGGTTTCCTAGTGGCTGCCATATGTCTATATGTGCCTTTTAATTTAACTTCTTCTCTCTCTTTGTATCTCTTTTTTGTCCTTAAACTGTGGTGTCTGAATATTTATGCTGTGCCACTGCTACTTTTACTAAACAAATAGGAGTAAAGCTTTGCCTTAAAACTGTCATTAATAGGAAAATGTCAGATTTTTTTTTTTTAATTAAACAAAGTTACTTATCGTTTTTATTGAAGTAGTAAAATGAAGGCCCATGTAAATTGTAATTGTGGTGTGCACCAGTGACAGCAGACTGTTGGGCTTCATTTTCCCATTGATTTTCAGTGCCAGCTTTTTCCTAGGCGGGGCGCAGGGGGTCACATTTGGCTTTTCAGACCAGGCTGTTTATGCTTTAATTCTATAAAGTGCCTTTCATGCTGACAGCCGACACAAGTGGTTAAAAATGCGGTGCTAGATAGATGGACGCCAAGCAAGCCCTTTATTTGTCCCCAGAGGAAATGTATCTTTTTACAGACCCCAATAATAAATAAACTAATATTAAATTATAATGAACAACAGCCCACTGTCAAACTGTGGTGGGTGCAGCAATGAGCTGTGCCAGTGCATGCTGTCCAATCTGAGCTGATCTGACATTGTCAAGATGACCTGCTGAAGTTCAAACTGAGCATCAGAGAAAACATTTAACTACACACAAGATAAAAGGCAAATAGTTGAATAAAATTGCTTCTTCTATAACTTTAGCTTTTTCTTGTTAAACTTCAGTTACTTTCTATACTTAAAGGTTGTGTTATTTCTCTGTGGCTTTACTTAATACATTCAGTATGCTCTCTACGTACGGCACATTCAATATGGCCAATATGATACATTACGGGATACGGCTTGAAAACTGTTTGTCCTCCATGCCATGCCAATCATAAACTGGGACTAATCTGTAGTCTGAGGGACAACAAATAATTACAATATTCCTCTTCAGTTTAGCTTGGGGGCGTTATATTAGAATGTAGTGGTCTGGAGCCGCTCAGATTCACACCGCCATAGGGATGGCGATTTGTTTATTTGTTTGGTGGGGACCCCAGCAATGCACCCATCCTTGGCCCGACTCACACCACTCACACACAGAGACACGAAATAACGGTATAGAACTAATAAAGCAGTATATTAAATGAGATAAAAATACAAGCACCATATAGACAGATGACCCTCCCTTCCCCCAAACAGATATCAAATACCTACACAACAATAAACATCTAACAAGAAACACGCACAACAAAGTCCTTAGCACGGGGCAAATGCAGCAGTAACTAATGAAATGGAATGGAGCAAAAAATTATGGTCCGGGGTCACAATGTCACTGGAAAGGGTGTGTGGTGCTCCTGATTTCTCTGCAAAAGTACAAAGATCTGAGGCTTTAGCGTCCTGGTGCTTCCTGCTTTGCTATGTGGTTGTGAGACATGGACGCTATCCATGACGAAGACTGGACTCCTTCCATACTGTGTCTCTTCAGAGAATCCTTGGGTACCACTAGTATGACTTCAGCGGTTATCCATGGAGTCCCGAATGAGGCACATTACCTGCAGTATGAGGGAGGGTCAGTTACGGCACTATGGCCTTGTGGCGCAATTCCCCGAGGGTGATCATTGTTGAGGACCCAAGCGGCTGGACCAGGCCAAGGAGACACCCGTATAACACCTGACTGCGGCGGATAGATGGTCATTTCTACAGGGTGTATTCGACCAGTTGTCTGCCTGGGGGGCTGCCAACCAGGATCCCAAGCTATTTTGTCATGCGGTGGGTGCAGCAATGAGCTGTACCAGTGCATACTCCTCAGTCTGACCTGAACTGACATTGTCATGATGACCTGCTGAAGTTCAAACCGAGCATCAGAATGGGGAAGAAAGGTGACTGAAGTGACTTTAAATGTGGCATGGCTATTGGTGCCCAACAGGCTCATCTGAGTATTTCAGAAACTACTGATCTACTGGGATTTTCATGCACAGCCACCTCTAAGGTTTAAAAGAATGGCATTAAAATGAGAAAATATCCAGTGAGTGGCGATTTTCTGGGCAAAAATACCTTGTTGATGCCAGATGTCTAAGGAGAATGGCCAGACTGGTTAGAGCTCACAGAAAGGACACAGTAACTCAAATAAGCACTCTGTTACAACCGAGGTGTGCAGAAGAGCATCTCTGAACATACAACATGTCAAACCTTGAAGCAGATGGACCTCAGCAGCAGGAGACCACTCCAGGTGCCACTCCTGTCAACTAAGAGCACACAACTACAATTCACATGAGCTCACCAAAATCGGACAACAGAAGACTAGAAAAACGGTGCGTGGTCTGAGTCTCAATTTCTGCTGCAACATTCAGATGGTAGGGTCAGAATTTGGCATCAACAACATGAAAACATGGATCCATCTCGCTTTGTACCAATGGTTCAGGCTGGTGGTGGTGGTGTAATGGTGTGGGGGGATATTTTCTTAGAACACTTTGCCCCCTTTAGTACCAATTGAGCACAAATGCCACAGCCTTCCCAAATATTGTTGCTGACCGTGTCCCTCCCTTTATGACCGCAGTATGCCCATCTTCTGATGGCTACTTCCAGCAGGGTAACACAACATGTCACAAAGCTTAAATCATCTCCAACTGGTTTCTTGAACATGACAATGAGTTCACTGGACTCAAATGGCCTCCACAGTCACCAGCACTCAGTCCAGTAGAGCACCTTTGGGATGTGGTAGGATGGGAGATTCACATCATGGATGTCCAGCCAACAAATCTGCAGCAACTGCATGATGCTATCATGTCAATATGGACCAGAATCCCTGAGGAATGTTTCCAGCACCTCGCTGAACTGATGTCACAAAGAAGGCAAAAGGAGGCCCAACTCGGTACTAGCAAGGTGTACCTAATAAAGAGTCCGGTGAGTGTAAGTTTGACCAACAGCCGTACACAAGTGAAACTCCATTTCAGCTATTTTTGCATGATTGGCAAACAAACGGACAGACAGATTATAATTAAAACAGGTAGAATTTTTTATTTATTCACATTCTTTATTAATGTTCACATTTCACCAGCAGTCGTCTTTGGATTTTAGTTTGTTAGATGAACCCCCAAATGAAATCAAAGTTAGAACTTGTCTCGTTTAAACGTTTTCTTATCATTTCATCAGGAATTTAATTTAAGTTCTACCTGACTACCAAGCTTTATTTTTTATACAGTGCTTATAACATCTTCCCCCACGCAAGGTACATTACAGAGCAAACAAGATTAGAATATACATCATAAGAAAATTAATACTACAAACAAAATAAAAAAAAAACTAAACTGGCAAACCGCGAGAGTCCAACTGATCAATCAGAACCAAACTAAATAGTAGGAGACCCCCTGAAAGTGGAAGATAATCTTTTCTGAAACTCGATCAACACAATTCAGGAGCACAAGGCCAGCAACTATTATGGTCAACACTAGACAGGGTGCCACTCACAGATACGCCCACACCCACTCATCAGGCTTCCAATGAATCTGTCGCACATTTCTTTGGGATATGAGAGCAAACCTGTAGGATTCTCAAGGACTGAGGAGAACATGTACTCCACCACAGCTAGGATTTGACCCCCCAATTCCTAGAGCTTTCGGGTACAGTAGTAGCATGATCCTCCAGCCATGCCAGAGTTAAGGTTCACTTGACATGGAGGTGGGCACTGCTTTCAAAGCTGGCAGGCCATACCGTGTGGCTGGGCCTATCATGAGCTGTGGAACACCAATGTCCACCACACCAGGGAATTCTGCAAATTCACAGTTATAGTACAGTGGTTTCCAGCCTTGTTTTCCAAATAAATTACAGACAAATGAAATAATTTACATAGGGCCACATGGTTATATGAAGGGGGCAGTGCAATGGGTTTAAGTCCAACACCCCGGCCATTAGACCACACTACATATGACGACCATTGAACTGAAATCTCTCTAATGCTGTGGTTCTTGAAGGTCTCATTTGAGCTCAGATGCAGCCACCATCTCCTCAAAGCTCACTGAAAAGTGAACTACGATGAAGTATTTCATTGACACACACAGTCCTTGTTCCAAAATGCCTCCCATCACCCTCATTATCTGTTTGGTGCTGGAAGTTTTACCAAGTCCAGCAGAGGATACTGCGCCAGCCGTGGTGTTGGGCTGCCAGAAAGAAAGCAGTAGACATTAGAACTGAAAAAGACATGTGGGTTCAAACTGTCCCACACAGTCTCATACATCAAGTATCATGAAAGGCATTATGGTTAAGTTACTGTCCATCAGTGCTTTAAACGGGCTTTCCTAGCACAATATGGAATCCTTTGGCCCTCATAGTCTCCGCTTTGCCTCTCCCCTCTTCCTCAACACTTCTTTGCTATTCCTAAATAACAGAACATCGTTCTCTCCTTTTCTGTCTCTCTTTTTCTTGCTTTCTAATATATTTACTCGACACTTAGCTGGCCAGACTTACGTCATGAGTGACGAGTTTATGGCCATACGTCATCCGGACAACGCCAGTGTTTCATTCCCACCTGCACCTCGTGCACTGCTTACCTGATCCCCCTGACTACCATTCCCTCCTGAATTTTAGGCCTCAATCAAAAGTTCAACTTTCAGTGGATTGGCCTGTGAACTTCAACAACTCCAACTGGAGCCCCAGTATGATATTTACCAAAAGGACAAGGACAAATTGGCACTTACTTGGTGTTCACGGCTCTTGATATCTTCTTGGAACACGGGCTGGACCAAAAATTCACCAGGTATTTCAGTTCTTTATTCTACAAGATAGACAACAGGGAGCATGTAGTGCTGTTTTATACAGTTATTCATGAGAAGGACTGCGTAAGCACAGCTACTTAAAAACTGCCATGTCTGTACAAAGTTTCTCAGAGACACTGAGAAGGGGAGAGAGGAGAAACAGATGGTTACTGGTTATGTTGTGATATGTAAAACAATAGAAAGCCAAAGTTGGTGTGTTTAAGACTAATGAAGAGTGGCAAGTAAATTATTAGGAATAAACACACATGCAGAATAGGAAATCAAATAAATGCACTGGAACTGTGAAACAATCAGACCTGCAGGAAGCCACGTCCACTTTTCAAATCCAGTTTAATTAAAGGTCAGAGTTGGGTCAGCACTGGGCATAAGGCAGGAACCAACACTGGACAGAAAGACTGATGAGCAAATATGGAGGAGTAACTGAGCAACAAATAGATGCATGGATAGTGTTATGAATCTGGGTGTGTACTTCTGGAACTCATTTCTGTTCATTTTTGAGTTTACGCAAATTTTGGGGGGTGTTACTATATTATATTGTTACTAGGGGGCTTTGCCCCTTGCTAGCTTCACTCGCCAACCCCTGGGCCTGCGCTCTGCGCTAGCCACTTTGCAGTTTTGCTGTTCGCATATGGGTATGCAGATGTACAATTTAAACAGATGGTTATTTTCATGGGAATTGTTAGATATGTATAATAGAACTAACTATTTTACATTACAGTGAGTAATTAACCATATTAAAAAATAGTAAAACATAATAATTTGAAAGTAAATTAAGTTTTATTCTTTGCATAATACGATTTTGTTCTGTTTGGCTTTAAAATTAACACGCAAATACTTTTTAAATTTACACTTTTACTGTAAAACTTCAGTAAAACAATTTTTTGAATTAAATTTTCGTTAATATCGCATTGAATTTATAATTGTGACAACGCAATGTATAACTGCCCGTGACTGAATTTTGTTTCTTTGTCTCTAATAAATAAAACAACTTTTTCGAATGTTTGTCTCTGAGATTTGTTAATTGTCTTTGCAAAAGCTATTCTACCAGGAAACTGTAAATGTTTGAATACAAATGGCATATCAAGAGCTCCTTTGTTGTCTAATACTATCTGCAGGAGATGTACTACATTACCTTTCTTGGATACATCCTTCTTTCTACAGTAATTCGTGCGGTGGAAGACCGGACGGTGTTAACGGTTGTAGATATTCTTTGGGATATTGTAAGTTGATGTTTTCATCTTCCGCACGATCACCACCAACTGTTTCAGCAGAGTCTATTGATACAGATTTAATCAATTTGCCATGTAAACCAATCGACAATTTTGGCATTAATTCGTTTGACTTCATCGTTTCTCAGTGCTAGGATTGCCCGTGTACTCATTTCTTCTGTTGATAACCCTTTGGGATGAAATTCTTCAATAAGATTTGGACATAATACGTCTTCTTTAATTGGGAACTTAAAGTTAGGAAAACATAAAAATGTATAAGAGCTGAGAGAGCAGGAACTGTGTCTGTCAAAAGCATTCATACGAATGAGAGGTGAGAGGACCATGGGCGTGTTTGAAATGGTTGAGAGGAGGGCGTGGTGAGAAAAAAATCTCATGGCGATAGTCTCATCTCACGGGACCTGAAAAAAATCTCTTGAAAAAGGTCGTGTCTCGTCGCAGGATTTTTTTATATAATAGAGAGATGATAATGACGTTATCTGGATGCCCTTTTTATCAATCAAAATTTGAGGGTCATTAAGTGACAGCTTTATTGTAGAGCCTGCAAGGGCTTACTTTAATCTAAAACAGCACAAGATAACAATGCTTTGCTCAGAAATAATCAAAGAAAATCTGTACATAATACAGAAAGGGAAGAGGAGTACAAAAGCAGCACACTCTAAAACAAGGAGTAAAACACACAAACACAAAGGAAAAAATACTACAAATGACAAAAGGATTTAAAATGTCATAAGGATGGCATCTGTCCCACTGAATAAAATCAGACAACCTTACAATTTCACTGGATAGATAGATAGATAGATAGATAGATAGATAGATAGATAGATAGATAGATAGATAGATAGATAGATAGATAGATAGATAGATAGATACTGTATTAATCCCTAAGGGGAATTTTGGCTAAAGATGGATATATAAATATTGTCCCAAATACTGGAATAACTATTAAAAAGAAAGTCAAACTTGTGACTTGTCTGAATGTAAAAAGAGCAGTTTCAGTTGCAGAGAGACATTCTGCAGACGTACTGTATATGAGACCACCTATGTTATATGGGTTGGAGACGGTGGCACTGACCAGAAAGCAGCAGACACAGCTGGAGGTAGCAGAGTTAAAGATGCTAAGATTTGCATTGGGTGTGACGAGGATGGATAGGATTAGAAATGAGGACATTAGAGGGTCAGCTCAAGTTGGACGGTTGGGAGACGAAGTCAGAGAGGCGAGATTGGATTGGTTTGGACATGTGCAGAGGAGAGATGCTGGGTATATTGGGAGAAGGATGCTAAGGATAGAGCTGCCAGGGAAGAGGAAAAGTGGAAGGTCTAAGAGAAGGTTTATGGATGTGGTGAAAGAGGACATGCAGGTGATGGGTGTAACAGAACAAGATACAGAGGACAGAAAGATGTGGAAGAAGATGATCCGCTGTGGCAACCCCTAACGGGATCTTCGAAAAGAAGAAGAAGATGATTGCTGTTGTTATAAAGAAGCCCCAGTTGCATTTCTTGACACAGTTCTGTGCCATATGTGTTTATGATGGCTACTTTCAAGAGAAGCCAGTTAAGGTGCTTTAGGAATCTTCCTTGGGAGATGTTTCAGGCATGTCCAACTATGAGGAGACATTGAGGCAGACCCAGGACATGCTGGAGAGGTTATATTTGTCAGTTGGCCTAGGAACGTCTCAGTATCTCCGGAGGAGTTGGAGGACGCAGCAGGGAGTAGTGATGCTTGGGAATCATTGCTTAGATGGCTGCCCCCATGACCCAGACTGGATAAGAGACAGAAAATGGGTGGAAGATATTTAAAATGGACCTGGCATGTTTAGCTAATTTAAAGAGATGAACTCTTTCCAATCATTGGGGCATACAGTACTGGCTTCTCCAAAGCTAATTTAGATTATTTATGACATTTTTGAACATTTCTGAATTTTATTGGTGACTGTAAATTGTCCTGACATTACTGGATATGTATACAGTATGTGTGCCATGCAATGGACTGGCATCCCATCCAGGGTTGTAGTCCATGCTGCTGGGAGAGGATCCAGTAATCAGCTTCAAAAGTGCATATTAAGTATGTAGATTATTCAATAGATGTATTCAGTATCCTATATTATTATTCTATATTTTTTATTATAGAAATTATGTTCTGCTTCATGTGCACTGTTTTAAATGCTTTTGTGATACAATTTATTTTCTGTGTTTGAGTTTGTGGCCCCCTATCTAGGACTGTCTGTCTAAAAGGTGGATTAGTCAAAATGGATGAAGGAATATGTGACAGTGGATACAAGTGTTCAAATCAGCATAATCCAGCTGAGAGGCACTGGGGGTCCAAGATTAACCTGGGAGTACTGGGAGTAAAAATCCTTCCCAGTGCCCACTCCTGTACACAGCCAGAAAGCGCCAGACTGTTGTTGCCAATTTGTAATTTTTAATTGCAAATTGGATTTGTAATTGCAAATTAACCCTAACACACACATACGCGCGCACACCTTTAGAATATGGAGAATACAGAAAAAGATTGATGATGTGAATCCAGCACACTGGATGCATGAGGTAGCATCAATTCAATTTCTACCTTAATTATTTTCATTACTCACAGCTTCCTTACCTTTTTCAAAATTTAAAAAAAAAACCTTCCTGCTTTTGTTTTGTAAAGCTGGCCGGAGATACCAAGAATCCCCCTCAACGGCAGCGTTTCTTGTCAAAAATGTCAGTTGTTGAATGCTGTGTAAGCAAACCACTGAAGAGCACAGTGGGGAAAGACTGCCCTCTGCTGGAGCGTCCAAGCAAAGCCAACGATTTCAAGTTTACCGGCCAAGCAGCAGCAGTTCTTTTCAATAGCTAATACAGCGTTTCTCAACCTTTGTAAGTATTTGCGACCCGAGTTTTCATAACAGTTTTAATCGCGCCCCCCCCCCCAACATTTTTTTGAAAGGAGCCCACTAATACCAATTTGTTCTTTTTAAATTAATGATAAATCATAGATGCATATTTTATTATACCTACTTAACTTTTATCGACATTTATCTCACTCTGTTTATTTTTCTAGTATCAGAATGTAGTTTAAGTTAATTTGTTTTGGTTTCAATAGATGTATTGTTCATATTTTCGATTCTTGTTTTCTTTTTTTCACATCTTCACGTTCCCCTTTTTGTTACTTCGCGCCCCCCTAGGGGGACCCGCCCCACAGATTAAGATCCACTGAGCCAATATCTTCTAGAAAATTTCTCAGATTATTACAACTGTGTTTTTAATTCGGCTACTATTAGCTTGCTCTTAAAAATTGTTATCACCCCTTAGCATGTTACTAGTAACAACTTATATTTTGATATCACTAATGGGGTTTGTGTTGGCTTTAATCTAACTACATTTGTGTTGTCAATTATCCAATTATTAAGGGAAAAAAGTTATTTCTGTACTTCAAAGAAAAGGAAGTTAAAAACACAACGTTACAGCTGTATACCTTTAAAATTATTTCTTGTACAGCATGGAAATAACAGACTTTAACCTTTTCTCAATTGCAGATGAATGCAGACACAGCCCTGCACTAAATCCAATTATTTTATATGGGGTCGCAGGGGTTGGAGGCTGACATGTATTGAGCACATCTAAGGATGAGTTTTCCATTTAAAATGTATGATATTAATATAAAAATGTGCAGATACTTTACAAAATGTTTCAAAATTTTATCTTTCTAAGTAGGCAACGCCAGCTCTTTATTCCTTTTCTAAATTCATGTCAGAGTAGAAAGTGGCTTCAGCCTAGTGCAGCAGCTAACAAATACATATATATATATATATATATATATATATATATATATATATATATATATATATATATATATATATATATATATATCTGCAGTGGGCTGGTGCCCTGCCCGGGGCTTGTTTCCTGTCTTGTGCCCTGTGTTGGCTGGGATTGGCTCTATCAGACCCCCGTGACCCTGTAGTTGGGATATAGCGGGTTGGATAATGGATGGATATATAGATAGATAGTAAAGGATGGCGCCAGCCAATGGGAAGCCCTAGAAGACAGCAGAAGATGTCAGTTTGGGACTGGGTATACTGGCATCCTGACAGGGTTGGCTGAAGAAACAATATTCATGATGACAATGCTGAGAATTGTAGTCCCCTTGCTGGATTCCGGGGGTGCTGTGAGGATCTGTTATCCCTACTCTTGGGGACTTCCTTTTGAGCCCAAAGTGCTTTCATCTGGCTATGCTATACCCCTGGGTCTAAAGTTAAGGAAGCCTCTCGACCTCATCCAGGCAAGTCAGAGACAGGAGAGGAGCTGGACAACACTCCTCTGAGAAGAGTGAAGGAATAAGAGAGAGAAAAGAAAGAGGAGAAGAGTGCCTTTGCAGTGACAATATATAAGAAAAAAGTTTGTAAAGTCTTTTGGTTAATAATAAACCTTTTTTATTGTACCAGGACTTGTGTCATTGTGGTTGTGCTCTGGTATTTGGAGTGCGCCAATGCCTCCTACTGGTCACTAATATATGTATATATATATATATATCTATCTATCTATCTATCTATCTATATATATATATATATATATATATATATATATACATATATATACTGTATATATATATTTCTATAATATATATCACTGTGAATGTAGGTGGGGCGGCATGGTGGTGGAGTGGGTAGCTCTGCTGCCTCGCAGTTAGGAGACCTGAGTTCACTTCCCAGGTCCTCCCTGTGTGGAGTCTGCCTGTTCTCCCCGTGTCTGCGTGGGTTTCCTCCGGGTACTCCGGTTTCCTCCCACATTGGCGATTCTAGATTGTCCCTGGTGTGTGTGTGTGTGTGTGTGTGCTCTGTGGTGGGCTGGCGCCCTTCCCGGGGTTTGTTTCCTGCCTTGCACCCTGTGTTGGCTGGGATTGGCTCCAGCAGACCCCCTGACCCTGTAGTTAGGATATAACGGGTTGGATAATGGATGGATGGATGTAAGTGTTACTGATATATATTTATAAATATATATATATCGATATTGATATTAGGGGCGGCACGGTGGTGCAGTGGTAGCGCTGCTGCCTCACAATAAGGAGTCCTGGGTTCGCTTCCCGGGTCCTCCCTGTGTGGAGTTTGCATGTTCTCCCCGTGTCTGCGTGAGTTTCATCCAGGTACTCTGGTTTCTTCCCACAGTCCAAAGACATGCAAGGTTAGGTGCATTGGCGATCCTAAATTGTCCCTGGTGTGTGGGTGTGTGTGTGCCCTGTGGTAGGCTGGTGCCCTGCCTGGGGTTTGTTCCCTGCCTTGCGCCCTGTGTTGGCTGGGATTGGCTCCAGCAGACCCCGTGACCCTGTAGTTAGGATGTAGCGGGCTGGATAATGGATGGATGGATATTGATATTAGAGGTATCGATATAAGAGGTGAACAGCGCGATAGATAGATAGATAGATAGATAGATAGATAGATAGATAGATAGATAGATAGATAGATAGATAGATACTTTATTAATCCCAAGGGGAAGTTCAGCATACTGATCCATGTCCAGGTAGTAAAAAAGTAGTCAAAAGTGTCCAGGGAACGAGTCCACATAAAAGAAAGTGGTAGGAGTGAACAGTGAAATAGAGAAAAAGGGTAGAAAGATAAAGTCATACACGGAGCTGCTGGAAAGGCTGCCACTCGCGGCGGCGTCCGAGTCATCACGTTAGTGTTTAGCTAAGGTGTCAGTTAATGTGTTTAGATTATAAGTTCATTGTATTATCAAATCTAGAGAAATGAAACAAGGAAAAGACCGATCAAAACGAAGTGCTGATAACTAGTTAGGCATCAAAGAGGTGGTAGAGTAGTGATATTCGGTATTACCAGGGAGACACACAAATGTCCCATCGGTATTTTAATAAGGTAAAGTAACCAGTACCAGTAAATACAAATTCAGCTCTTAAGCAAATAACAACCTGACTTACTTTAGCCATTTAAAAGCACCAGCCAATGGAGGCTTTTATTTTTTATTAAAACATCAGATCTTGATAAATAAAAACAAACCCGAGTAAATCACCCGAATGACGGCGGCAGTAAATGATAAACTCAGTGCTAGTGTTGTGGCCCGCAGCCGTGGGCACTTACTGCGTGGCCGGTGCCAACTACCTGCAGTGTTAACCGTGTCTCTGAGTCTCTCCCTTCTTGGTGTTCAGGGTGGTCAAAACAAAGCATTTCGTAATTAGCCATCTTACATTTATTAACAATTAAGGTAAAGGCTCAGTTCTCATACTTGTACATTTACACATGAAACATTAATGGTACGTGACAAAAAAATTGAAATGCATGTCGGGATACGCCGCTTACAGCATTCTCATCTGTAATTCCTTACGAGGTCTTTGATCGCAAGGCTGTACATCAAATTAACAAAAATATTAACAGAGCTGACTTATGTTTAATTATAAAGTTCCTGGCTGCACAATTCATTTTGCTCCGTCTTGAAAGAAGAGTTAAATTCTCACCATGAAGCGTGTTCTTTCAGTGTGTTGTAAAACTGAAATGTTACCTTTCAAAGTAAAGCTTGAAGTCTTCATTTCTTAATAAAGACAAAGTCCCCCTCAACACGACCCAGAAGTAAAACGAACGATCATGGAATGTAAAAGAAGGCGAATCTCCAGTACAGACTGAGCAGCGCTATAAAACTCAGTGCACACGTTTGTGAGGATCTGACAGGAGACGCAGATCAAGCTGCGATACTCGCCTCCTTGAATGTGATACAGTATAAGGTGGAATGCCTGCCCATCACGACAATTATGACATTTATGTATTATCTGCTTATAAATTTGTAATGCAAGTGATAAAATTTTACCTAAGCCAGTGACTGTAATGTGATTACACAAATGGATGCTGTATCACAGTTCACTCCTTCGTTACAGAGAAACTGTTTTACTCGGATTAGAGTAACTATTTACTTTATGCCGTTACACCCAACTCTGAGCCTATGTAATGGATAATTAGTCAATTGTAATAACATAATATGTTATTATATATGTTTTTAAAATTGATTTTTAGGGACCTCTCAGCTAGTTTGATTTTTTGGACTTTTGGGACATTTAGGTTTTTAATTAGAGGGTCCTAGAGCTCCCTGCGGGCACCTTGGTAAGGAGAATTGTACAATGACTTGCTAGCAAGAAGAAAATAAATGAATAAAAGAAAGAAAAAGGGACTTTAAAAAGAGTACAGAATATGAAACGTTTTCTTTAACGCTAGAGTGAAGGCTGGCCGATGGGTGTGTAGTTGTTTTCCCCACATCTTCCTTAAGTAAATGTGTTTAGTTTACATAAATACTTATTACTCTTCTTTTGGTGTGTTCAAAAGCTGAATGTTTTTAGAGTGTTACAGCACAAGTTTAACCAAATATCAAACGGCGATAAAGAAGAGTCACCTGTGAAGTGTAAACATGTTAATGGTAAAATGATAAGCAAGAAAAAGGGGAACTTGACAAAGCATTTGATTAAGGGGGCTAATGGTATTTGACGAAAAGTAACAAATGACATCGTGCAGCAAAGCAGTCAGTCAGAGGCACAAGGTCTGAAAAACAGACGGGAAGCAAATGCAAAGTGAATGTGCGGCTACTGTGTGCTATGGAGGTCTGCTGGAAAGACTTGGAACAAGCGGCAGTCACCGAAGATCCTCTCTGAGACGGAGACGGAAAGAAAAACAGAGATGAGGGAAATCTAACAAGGAATGTCACAGTCTGAAGTGGAGAAATAAGGGCAGAATATGTCAAAAATAAATCAAACTTGATCAAACAGGATTGCGAATTTATTAAAGGGTGGTAAATGCTCATGAGATAGATAGATAGATAGATAGATAGATAGATAGATAGATAGATAGATAGATAGATAGATAGATAGATAGATAGGCACTATATAATAGATAGATAGATAGATAGATAGATAGATAGATAGATAGATAGATAGATAGATAGATAGATAGATAGATAGATAGATATAGTAGGCACTATATAATAGATAGATAGATAGATATAGTAGGCACTATATAATAGATAGATAGATAGATATAGTAGGCACTATATAATAGATAGATAGATAGAGTAGGCACTATATGATAGATAGATAGATAGATAGATAGATAGATAGATAGATAGATAGATAGATAGATAGATAGATAGATAGATAGATAGATAGATAGGCACTATATGATAGATAGATAGGCACTATATAATAGATAGATAGATAGATAGATAGATAGATAGATAGATAGAGTAGGCACTATATGATAGATAGATAGATAGATAGATAGATAGATAGATAGATAGATAGATAGATAGATAGATAGATAGATAGAGTAGGCACTATATAATAGATAGATAGATAGATAGATAGATAGATAGATAGATAGATAGATAGATAGATAGATAGATAGAGTAGGCACTATATGATAGATAGATAGATAGATAGATAGATAGATAGATAGATAGATAGATAGATAGATATAGTAGGCACTATATAATAGATAGATAGATAGATATAGTAGGCACTATATAATAGATAGATAGGTAGAGTAGGCACTATATGATAGATAGATAGATAGATAGATAGATAGATAGATAGATAGATAGATAGATAGATAGATAGATAGGCACTATATAATAGATAGATAGATAGATAGATAGATAGATAGATAGATAGATAGATAGATAGATAGAGTAGGCACTATATGATAGATAGATAGATAGATAGATAGATAGATAGATAGATAGATAGATAGATAGATAGATAGATATAGTAGGCACTATATAATAGATAGATAGATAGATATAGTAGGCACTATATAATAGATAGATAGATAGAGTAGGCACTATATGATAGATAGATAGATAGATAGATAGATAGATAGATAGATAGATAGATAGATAGATAGATAGATAGATAGATAGATAGATAGATAGATAGGCACTATATAATAGATAGATAGATAGATAGATAGATAGATAGATAGATAGATAGATAGATAGATAGATAGATAGATATAGTAGGCACTATATAATAGATAGATAGATAGATATAGTAGGCACTATATAATAGATAGATAGATAGAGTAGGCACTATATGATAGATAGATAGATAGATAGATAGATAGATAGATAGATAGATAGATAGATAGATAGATAGATAGATAGATAGATAGATAGATAGATAGGCACTATATGATAGATAGATAGGCACTATATAATAGATAGATAGATAGATAGATAGATAGATAGATAGATAGATAGATAGATAGATAGATAGAGTAGGCACTATATGATAGATAGATAGATAGATAGATAGATAGATAGATAGATAGATAGATAGATAGATAGATAGATAGAGTAGGCACTATATAATAGATAGATAGATAGATAGATAGATAGATAGATAGATAGATAGATAGAGTAGGCACTATATGATAGATAGATAGATAGATAGATAGATAGATAGATAGATAGATATAGTAGGCACTATATAATAGATAGATAGATAGATATAGTAGGCACTATATAATAGATAGATAGATAGAGTAGGCACTATATGATAGATAGATAGATAGATAGATAGATAGGCACTATATAATAGATAGATAGATAGATAGATAGATAGATAGATAGATAGATAGATAGATAGATAGATAGATAGATAGAGTAGGCACTATATGATAGATAGATAGATAGATAGATAGATAGATAGATAGATAGATAGATAGATAGATAGATAGATAGATATAGTAGGCACTATATAATAGATAGATAGATAGATATAGTAGGCACTATATAATAGATAGATAGATAGAGTAGGCACTATATGATAGATAGATAGATAGATAGATAGATAGATAGATAGATAGATAGATAGATAGATAGATAGATAGATAGATAGATAGATAGATAGGCACTATATGATAGACAGATAGATAGGCACTATATGATAGATAGATAGATAGATAGATAGATAGATAGATAGATAGATAGATAGATAGATAGATAGATAGATAGATAGATAGATAGATAGATAGATATAGTAGGCACTATATAATAGATAGATAGATAGATATAGTAAGCACTATATAATAGATAGATAGATAGAGTAGGCACTATATGATAGATAGATAGATAGATAGATAGATAGATAGATAGATAGATAGATAGATAGATAGATAGATAGATAGATAGATAGATAGATAGATAGAGTAGGCACTATATGATAGATAGATAGATAGATAGATAGAGTAGGCACTATATGATAGACAGATAGATAGATAGATAGATAGATAGATAGATAGATAGATAGAGTAGGCACTATATGATAGACAGATAGATAGATAGATAGATAGATAGATAGATAGATAGATAGATAGATAGATAGATAGATAGATAGATAGATAGATAGATAGGCACTATATGATAGATAGATAGTGTAAGATGGACGGTGTATAGCGCCTGACCCGACACAAACCAGACACGGGAGGCACATGTAAAATAAAACAATTCTTTATTTTTCTTCCCCTGTGTCCCACAGCACAGCACACAAGTAATGTGAAGCACTTCTCTTTCCTCTCTGGCACCACCACTCTTCCCAGGCAACCTCAACCTCCTCCACCCGACTCTTGCCGCTGAGTGGTGGTCGCTGGCTCCTTTTGTAGTTCACCCAGAAGTGCTCCAGGTGCTTGACCACCGAGTTCCGGCTGCACTTCCGGGTGTGATGGACATGCTGCCCACACGGGCTCAGGAGTCCCAAACACAGCACTCCCTGGTGGTGCCTGTGGGACCCAACAGGGCTGCACCCAACTCCCATTCCCATGGAGACCTGTGGGAAACTGAGGCATCACTCCAACCCAGGGGGGTGGCCATTTGCATCCAGGGGGAGGTATTGCACTGTCCAGGGCTGCTCCCCCTGGATATAGTGTGCAGGGGCATCCCGACCGGGCATGGACCCCGCCACAATAGATAGGCACTATGTAACAGACAGATAGATAGATAGAAATTTATGTTAGGACCCCCCAAAGCAGTCCCTCAGTATTGTGTTACTTGCGCTTCCAGTGAGTGCAGTCTTTCGTGAAGGTTGGCTATACTCTCATCTTGAAGCAGAAGCTCCTTCTTTAGTCTTTCAATCTGGTAAAAAGAAAAAAAAAACAAATGGCATAAAGTGCAGCAAACTGAAAGGCTCTGTTCTCCCGTGTCGATGTTGCTTTTAGACTCCTACTTAGGGAGGCACTGTAGACAAATTGTGACATGCCACCGCAGCACAAGCAGAACGCCTTGTTTCTTAGAGCGTATTTCTAAATGGGCAGCACAGTGGTGAGAGCAGCAGGCTCAGTGGTCCAGAGGTCTCGCTCACTGTTTATTTGGAGTTGGCATATAGCACTGGTGTGTGGAAGAAAATAAGCCACAATATTTTAATTTAACAAATGGAGGCCTTTCATGTAACTAAGTGACCCTTAGTTACAAACATTTATCAGTTTTGTTGGTCACAGAGATCATTAATTGTCTTATCAGTAACTGCCTGACCCTTGGCACCCCAAAACACTTAAAAGAAACAGATTTAAAGTTATCGGTTTGGGAGCATGCGCCGATAGCACGTTGCTGCACCCATCACACAACAAACCACCTGGATTGGGACCCTAGTGCAGCGGAGCAGAATACAAACCCGACTAGCCACGTACAAATCGAGCAGATATTATTCCACATTTATTTGTGTGCATCATTTCTTTTCATCCCACAGCCCAACAATTTGCACTTTCTGTTATTTGGAGCCTCAAATTGTCCCCGAGTCGGTGAGTGTCGGCGTGCACAGGAGTGTGCCCGCTAGTCACTGGCACCTCACCCAGGTCTTGCTTGCTGTGTTGCACGTGACTGTTCTGAGATGTGCCCTGTCCCTCTGTAACCCTAAATGTGGATTACAAATTAATAGTTAGATTGATGGACATTTTTAGATGACATTACTTATCAACATGAGCTTACAAGGAAAGCCTGAGACTCTCTGCTGCAGTGTCATATAAGAGGGGTTTGTGAATTTTGATTATTCCTTTACAGGGCAACTCACATCTGCATCACTTGCTTTAAAATGTTATTTAAAAGTGTGGCATGTCCTCGGTTTGCAGAGTCAGCCATCAGGGTTATCTCTGGTGTAAGCTGTATCTGCACGGTGGCTAGCCTGTCACTTAATCCTGACTTAAACAATAGTTGATGGTAACTCTCTTTAAACGTTGATGGCGTGTTCACAGTTTTTTACTTGTTAGTCTGATCCACCTGCATGCTGTGTTAGGAATTATGGCCGCTTACACAAGGTTTGAAATGTCTTTGCTGTTTCTTTGTAGAAAATCTAAAACAATATACTGTATATTGTGGAATGAAATCAGAACCTCTAAAATGACAATCAACTTAAAACTCCATTGGCAGTGGGGACAAGAGGCAGTGGCTAAGTGATTGGGTTCAAAGTCACCAAGGCTGCCAGTTAAAATTCTGCTTGTGTGTCACCCTGGGTAAGTCACTAATCCTGATATGGCCAACATGTGACTCTCCCTGAATGCATCCATCCATCCATTATCTAACCCGCTATATCCTAACTACAGGGTCAAGGGGGTCTGCTGGAGCCAATCCCAGCCAACACAGGGCACAAGGCAGGAAACAAACCCCCGGCAGGGCACCAGCCCACCGCAGGGCACACACACCCACACACCAAGCACACACTAGGGACAATTTAGGATCTCCAATGCACCTAACCTGCATGTCCTTGGACTGTGGGAAGAAACCAGAGGAGGAAACCCACGCAGACACGGGGAGAACATGCAGACTCCACACAGGGAGGACCCTAGAAGTGAAACCAGGTCTCCTAACTGTGAGGCAGCAGCGCTACCCACAGCGCCACCGTGCCACCCCTCTCCCTAAATCAACTAGACTGCCAATACTGATGCGCTGTGCAAGAAAGGACAGAGCCGGTTATACTACCTTAGAAGGCTGGCGTCCTTCAACATCTGCAATAAGATGCTGTAGATGTTCTATCAGACAGTTGTGGCGAGCGCCCTCTTCTACGCAGTGGTGTGCTGGGGAGGCAGCATTAAGAGGAAAGACGCCTCACATCTGGACAAACTGGTGAGGAAGGCAGGCTCTATTGTTGGCATGGAGCTGGACAGTTTAACATCTGTGGCAGAACGAAGGGCGCTCAGCAGGCTCCTATCAATTATGGAGAATCCACTGCATCCACTAAACAGTGTCATCTCCAGACAGAAGAGCAGGTTCAGCGACAGACTGCTGTCACTGTCCTGCTCCACTGACAGACTGAGGAGATCGTTCCTCCCCCAAACTATGCGGCTCTTCAATTCCACCCGGGGGGGTAAACGTTAACATTTAACATTATACATAGTTATTGTCTGTTTTTATCACCTGTATTATTATCATTCTTTAATTTAATATTATTTATTGTATCAGTATGCTGCTGCTGAAGAATGTGAATTTCCCATTGGGATTAATAAAGTATCTATCTATCTATCTATCTATCTATCTATCTATCTATCTATCTATCTATCTATCTATCTATCTATCTATCTATCTATCTATCTATCTATCTATCTATCTATCTATCTATCTATCTAACCTGAGATTTTAGCAGTACGTTATTGTAGTTCGCTACTTTATTATGTTAAAGAAACTGACAAATAACTTCTTGTTAAAAAATTGGAATTCATTCTAGTTATGCTGCAGTTTGGGTGCACCAAAATATTAGTAATCTATGTTGGAGTCTTCATATGTCCCTTCTGACACAAAGATGCACACACATCCCTCACAAAGTGTTGAAATCGAGGGCAGGGATGCCCATAATGTGTAATTCTGCTGAAAATGTTGAAAAAGATTAAACATGCTGAAAAAGTTGACATTTGATCCCATTATAATTCTGTCCCCTATATACAGTACATATCAATCTGCTCTATAATATAATAATATAATATTCAGTCCCTCTGACCAATCTGACTGGTCAATTTGGCTTTGATGATGCGACAAAAGAGGAAGTGTGAGACCCACAAGGAGGACTAAGAACGTATGAGGCACTCGGAGAGAGCCGCCTTCAAAGATGTCAAGTATATCAGAGAGAGGGAGCAGGGAAAGGGTCCCAGTCCTTGAGGAGCAGGATTTCTGGGAAGACGCCAAAGAGAGGGAGCGCCAATGAGGAGGAGTTGTAAAGGCGTAAGACGCACGCTGACAGAGTCTCCTCTAAAAGCTGAAAGCATAAAACTGGACAGGAGGAGAGCAAGCGCCTCAGAAATAATTAGACATTCACACGCTCGTGAATACCGAGGAAAGGCACAGAAGGTATATGTAGGGCAAGAGATAGCAAATATTTTTAATTTATTCTTATTATTAATTTTAATTATAATCTTGTAATGTTTAAAATTATTATTCCATGATATATATAAGGTAATAATAATTCTATATGTTATATATTTGGTGATTATGGTTTGGTATTTACTATATAATTTGGTATATAATAACCTGCAGGGATGAGAGTCAGCTTAGCGCCACCCCTTCCTGTCCACTGGCTATAAGAAACCCTTCTGCCCCGAAGGAGGCGTCTTTTGCGACCAAAGCAAGCTGCTGAACAGAACTCTTGTCTGATAGACCACACATCTGTGACTAGAGCCATATTTCTTTGTTTTGCGTGAAGTCTAAAGGCAAGAAGAATAATCGCCAAAAGGCATTCTTTTGTTGGATGATTCAGTTAATTAAATGGGACGACCCGTAACTTTTACCTTTGTGTGACCTGTCATTCCTGCACCCGGCCACAATATAAGTATAAATATCTATTCAGACACATCTGTGTTGGATATAGCACTCTGTGTACAGCGAAATCTAGTGCCACAATTTATAGCAAGCCAAATTAACATTTTGAGATCTCAAAGTGAATTTCAAATTTCTTAAAACGTATTTCACCATTGAAGATATATGAATCTCATTTGCAGGTATCTCAAAATGTGTTGCTTTACATTTTTAAATATCTGCATTTCATTTTGAGATAATTCAGGTTTCCAGGTATCTCAAAATCACTTTCCGTGTATGTTTGTGCATTTGTGTGTATTTAAAGTTACCTTGATGTGTGTTTCTGAAAATGATATTCATATACAGTATCTTAAAATAAGCTCATGTATGTTTTAAAGATATCTTAAAATGTATTTCAGATGTCTTGAAGAAGGGCGGCATGGTGGTGCAGTGGGTAGCACTGCTGCCTCGCAGTTAGGAGACCTGGGGACCTGGGTTCGCTTCCTGGGTCCTCCCTGCGTGGAGTTTGCATGTCCTCCCCGTGTCTGCGTGGGTTTCCTCCGGCGCTCCAGTTTCCTCCCACAGTCCAAAGACATGCAGGTTAGGTGGACTGGCGATTCTGAATTGTCCTTAGTGGGTGTGTGTGTGTGTGTGTGTGTCCTGTGGTGGGTTGGCACCCTGCCCGAGATTGGTTCCTGCCTTGTGCCCTGTGTTGGCTGGGATTGGCTCCAGCAGACCCCAGTGACCCTGTGTTCGGATTCAGCGGGTTGGAAAATGGATGGATGGATGTCTTGAAGAAAATTTGTGATATTTTTAAGTATATTTTAGAAAATGGACAATGGAGCCCATTTAAGGTATCATAAAATAAATTTGAGATAACTCAAAATGTATTTTAGATATCTGAAACATGAATATGAATATGAAGATACCTGAAATACATTCTAGGATATTTTAATTAAATAAATTAAATAAATCAAGATTTTTCCAGGAAGTCATTTTGGGAGTTCTTGAAATGCATTCTAGATATTTCAAATCAATATTTTCAAACTTAGTTTATGATTCTCAGAAGTGTATTTGCGATATCTCAGAATGAACAGCAGCAGATTTCAGCTGACTGCATCTGAGGTATCTGACACTGAACAGTGTGTCATTTCAAGATATCTTGACATCTGTCTGAGATACTGTAGAATGCTTTCGACATATCCTCAGATATCTGAAACGAATTTTTAGAAATTCTAAAGGAAAGTCAACTTACCTGAAAAATGTAAGCTCTCATGATCTTGTCTTGATCCAGAATCACGTGGTCTAAGTGAATAATTTGGTCTCGTAATGTGGATCGCTCCCGTTGGCTTGACATTAAACTGTGAAGAGAAAGCACAAACAAGAGTAAGTGAAAGCAGCTTTGATGTGGACTAATGTCGCAATGTTGCATCTAAAGATGCGAATACCACCAGTGCCTGAGGTGGGCCGATACACACAGGTACATAGTACCGGCACTTCTTCCAATCTCAAGATTGAGTACCATCACCATTTTTTAGCGTATTGTGAGTACTGGCATCTTTCTGTAAAATTACATGAGAGACCTCCCCAAATATCCAACTATTTGATTGAATGTCTGCCAGTGATTAAAGAACTACCTGTAATTTGGTTCCACTTCAAGCATTAAACACTACATACAGTATGAATGAACCTGAAAAAGAATAATTTTTTCATTATTCAACCCACCGTCCAAGTCAGGGTCACATTGCCTGTTCCAGAAGTATTAAGAACTTGGCAGAAACCAGCCCTCAAGCCCTGGTCAGTTTGGGGTTACCAGTTAGCCTAATGTGCACATAATGGGAATTTTTGAATAAATGTGAATGGGGAGCTCATGCAGACTCTACCCAGCCAGTGCCCAGGTCAGGATTTGAACCTAAGCAGCAATGCAGCTACAAATAAAGGATTTAGATCATTTTTATACAAAAAATAGCTGTCCCCCACGGCTCTGCCCACATAGTAGTGAAACAGGGCAAAGTTTAAAAAGCAACTGAAAAAAATGTTATTCTGGCCAAGCGGACGGTAGGAAGGTAGGCACTTTATGGGATCGTGTTCAGCTCTGATGGACTAGCGTCCCCCGCGTGGTCGTGATATCTCTGGCAATCAGCAGCTACCCTCTAAAACACGCATAGCTCTGATCTGTCTCTCAAAAACGTCACACGTTACTCCTTAACAATCTGCAGATGATAATGTCTGTTGAACAAACAGGCATCGCTAGCTAAACAGAGGCAAGGTGCGCTCCAACAGGTGGCGAGAGGTAGAGCGACTGGTGCGTGAGTGAGGAGCGCTCTCCCCACATCCCCTCAGCCTGCAGCCTCTCTCTCGGATTTCTCTTGAAATAAATCGGTACCACAAGCGAACTCTGATACTTAGCGTGATGAGAGAAGTCGCAAAACCAACAAGCAAATTATATGAAAAAACCCGATCTAAATCCGTTAAGTAGTTCTCTCATGAAAAGCGGACAAACGGACAGACTGATGTTGGATTTTATTTATATAGAGATGTGCACTTCAAAGTCATACATTGTTTATTTAACACTTAAACTTTGACGTACATAGAAGCATCGCACCTTCACTATCCTAAGGAAATTTACAGGAGCAGAGATTGTTGAAGATAAACACCAGGCTCGATAATTTAACTCACAGAAACATTTGTAATGCTACATGTAAAACTGAGACACTGGATGTCTGGCTTTTAGCCAAGACCAGGAGAGTTGTTCGAGGTTTCTCTGACTAGTTCATCTCATGGAAATTGCATTCCCTTCAAAGGTCAGTTACACTTAGCCAGTTTCAAGTAAAAACATGCAAATTCAATTGTATTCTTGGCATTTTTAAGCATTATGAAGTATTATTCTTTACAGGTATTGTCCATCCATCCATCCATCCTCTTCCGCTTATCCGAGGTCGGGTCGCGGGGGCAGCAGCTTGAGCAGAGATGCCCAGACTTCCCTCTCCCCAGCCACTTCTTCTAGCTCTTCCGGGGGAATCCCGAGGCGTTCCCAGGCCAGCCGGGAGACATAGTCCCTCCAGCGTGTCCTGGGTCTTCCCCGGGGCCTCCTCCCGGTTGGACGTGCCCGGAACACCTCACCAGGGAGGCGTCCAGGAGGCATCCTGATCAGATGCCCGAGCCACCTCATCTGACTCCTCTCAATGCGGAGGAGCAGCGACTCTACTCTGAGCCCCTCCCGGATGACTGAGCTTCCCACCCTATCTTTAAGGGAAAGCCCAGACACCCTGCGGAGGAAACTCATTTCAGCCGCTTGTATTTGCGATCTCGTTCTTTCGGTCACTACCCATAGCTCATGACCATAGGTTAGGGTAGGAACATAGATCAACCGGTAAATTGAGAGCTTTGCCTTATGGCTCAGCTCCTTTTTCACCATGACAGACCGATGCAGAGCCCGCATCACTGCGGACGCCGCACCGATCCGCCTGTCGATCTCACGCTCCATTCTTCCCTCACTCATGAACAAGACCCCAAGATACTTGAACTCCTCCACTTGAGGCAGGATCTCGCTCCCAACCCTGAGATGGCACTCCACCCTTTTCCGGGTGAGGACCATGGTCTTGGATTTGGAGGTGCTGATTCCCATCCCAGCCGCTTCACACTCAGCTGCGAACCGATCCAGAGAGAGCTGAAGATCACGGCCTGATGAAGTAAACAGGACAACATCATCTGCAAAAAGCAGTGACCCAATCCTGAGCCCACCAAACCGGACCCCCTCAATGCCCTGGCTGCGCCTAGAAATTCTGTCCATAAAAGTTATGAACAGAATCGGTGACAAAGGGCAGCCCTGGCGGAGTCCAACTCTCACTGGAAACGGGTTTGACTTACTGCCGGCAATGCGGACCAAGCTCTGACACCGATCGTACAGGGACCGAACGTCATCAGGGGGTCTGGTACTCCATACTCCCGGAGCACCCCCCACAGGATTCCCCGAGGGACACGGTCGGACGCCTTTTCCAAGTCCACAAAACACATGTAGACTGGTTGGGCAAACTCCCATGCACCCTCCAGGACCCTGCTAAGGGTGCAGAGCTGGTCCACTGTTCCGCGACCAAGACGAAAACCACACTGTTCCTCCTGAATCCGAGGTTCGACTATCCGACGGACCCTCCTCTCCAGAACCCTCGAATAGACTTTTCCAGGGAGGCTGAGAAGTGTGATCCCTCTGTAGTTGGAACACACCCTCTGGTCCCCCTTCTTAAAGAGGGGGACCACCACCCCGGTCTGCCAATCCAGAGGCACTGTCCCTGATGTCCATGTGATGTTGTAGAGACGTGTCAACCAAGACAGCCCTACAACATCCAGAGCCTTGAGGAACTCTGGGCGTATCTCATCCACTCCCGGGGCCCTGCCACCAAGGAGTTTTTGACCACCTCGGTGACCTCAGTCCCAGAGATGGGAGAGCCCACCTCCGAATCCCCAGGCTCTGCTTCCTCATTGGAAGGCATGTTATTGGGATTGAGGAGGTCTTCAAAGTACTCCCTCCACCGACCCACAACGTCCCGAGTCGAGGTCAGCAGCGCACCATCCCCACCATATACAGTGTTGACACTGCACTGCTTCCCCCTCCTGAGACGCTGGACGGTGGACCAGAATCTCCTCGAAGCCGTCCAAAAGTCGTTCTCCATGGCCTCCCCAAACTCCTCCCATGCCCGAGTTTTTGCCTCAGCAACCACCGAAGCTGCATTCCGCTTGGCCTGCCGGTACCTATTAGCTGCCTCCAGAGTCCCACAGGACAAAAGGGACCAGTAGGACTCCTTCTTCAGCTTGATGGCATCCCTCACCGCCGGTGTCCACCAACGGGTTCGGGGATTGCCGCCACGACAGGCACCGACCACCTTACGGCCACAGCTCCGGTCAGCAGCCTCAACAATAGAGGCACGGAACATGGCCCATTCGGACTCAATGTCCCCCACCTCCCTCGGGACATGGTCAAAGTTCTGCCGGAGGTGGGAGTTGAAGCTACTTCTGACAGGGGGCTCTGCCAGACATTCCCAGCAGACCCTCACAGCACTTTTGGGCCTACCAGGCCTGACCGGCATTACAGGTATTGTGCAGTTTCTTATCTGTTATTGACTACTGTCTCAACGATATGCCTTAGGAATGCTTACATAATACAGGAATGTTTAATAATATTTAACAATTTTGAGGTGATACTTTTCAACTCTTCCATGATCCCTTTTTTTCAATCATGTCAGATGAACTATGGTTGTGTATTTGAAAAAGGAAACGAAAAGTCAGCATCTTTGGGGACTGCCACATGTACCCCAAGTGTAACTGGAGTGGTGCAGTGAGAACAGAAATCACAAACTTGACTAAGTAAAACAGTAGTATGAGAATCACAATAAGTCCAGTAATGAACATAAAGAGTTGTCCAATTTGGCAGCCAATGGTCCTTTAGGTCCTCAGAAGAGACTAAGTGGTTTATTCAGTTCGTCTGTTGCAGAAAGGCTCATAATTGCATGAGATTTTTTTCATGAACATTTTCTGTTATTGTTTTCCGTTGTCCAGCATTGGTCACAAAAGACATCAATTTATATAATAAACTTTGTTAATTCTGCTCTGCAAAACACGAGATTATAATTTTTTCTGGCCATCACTACAAACTACATGTGGTAAGTAACATTTAAAAAATAACATTTTGAGGTGGACTATTCCATTAAGACGTACTGTACTGCCTCAGCCATTACTGGTCCTGAACAGCAGTAGGCACCTGGTTTTCCTTCCACATCTCAAAGACTGGCAGGGTATGCCGATTGGGGCCCAGTGTGGATGAGTGGGTCCTGCAGGAAACTGGGGTCGCATCCAGCGTGGGTTCCCGCCTTGTGTCCCATGCTGGTGAGTCAGACTCCGTTCTGCACACAACTTTGTGAATGTAATGTTAAAGTATGGTACATGGCACAACCACAAAGAAAACAGCACAATTCAAGAATTCAAAGACATCAAAATACCAAACATGCAGCCCTTGTAGAGTAATGTGGTGAAAACTCATTTGATTTGCTATGAATCTCTTCCAATGGTATTAAAAGATGTGTCTACTCTTGTTCCTGAGAGATCTTTTTCATCTATCCATCCATCCACTTTCTGAAATGAATCTCCTTTCAAAGTTTACAATCAAACAGGATGAGTACGTCTCCATTTCCTTTCCCACAGGTATTGACAAGCCAACTGTAACCCCAGCAGCATGCCCTGGGTCTGCCCTTTGGTTTTCTGGCAGCAGCCCATGCTTGGCACACCTCTAGTCAAACCACCTCTTAAGCGCCTTTCAATCTGAAGACATAGCATCTGTCACACTTGCCAAGCTCCCAGCTCTGTCCCAACAACTCTTGTGTCCATGATTTTTCTCCATTTGGTCACTACTCACAGTTCACGAGCACACCTCATGTTTATTAGCCTGTCGGTGCAGTCCACTGACTTGCTGATGCAGATATTTCTGCACACACAGAGCCACATTTCACAGCAAAGGATTGTGAATCCGCATGCACTTAAGCAGTCAGCGATGGCAACGCAGTCTGCTGGTGTTTCATTAACTTGTACCGGGGATCTGTTTGCCATCACTAGCAGCTATGGGGGTGAAAAAGAGAAAAAATACAAAATACGCAAGCTGGTGTAAACGCTGGCAAGGTAAGATTGAAACAGTAAAGCAATTCATAGTTGAAGTTACACCAAATGTTTCTCTGTTTTAAGAAAAACAAATTCACAAATTTGCCAATGCTTTTCAATGGGAGACTTTGAAATTTTAAAACTGTGTACAACGCAATCTGTTCAAGATATCTCAATGAAAATTGTCTTGAAGGAAACAGTGTGCCACACAGACAGTTAGACATGGCTAACACACCTAAAATTGATGCGTAGAATTGAAAGTGCATGGTTACATTTTCACACATTTGATATGTCATCAAATGCAATTTATAAAATTTTAAAAAGAAAGACAGTATGCTCTCTAAATGGAGCTCATGCACTGGGACACTCCAAAGAGATGCAGACATCCAGGGAATAAACAGAAAGCACTTGTATGCAGAGCTACATAAATACGTCCATTTATCCATATGAACAAATACAGAAGGTTTTCTTTACAGAATCCAGCCACTCCACGACAAAGTGCAATGCTCTCTAATTTGTCTCAAGTTTTTCAATAGACGCACATATAAAATACCCAAAGTGAGAGGAATATGTGAACGGCGAGCTGTGTGTGAGGGTCCTCTGCTTTCCCATTGTCGACAGCCTGCCTTGGCGTGAGCGCTCGAGCAGCATGTAAATGAGTTCTGCGCACATCGCGTATTCCTTAAGCCTGCTGTTTGTGTGAGGAAAGGAAGTAATGAAGCTCCACTGGACAGCTTCCATGCTCTCCTCCAGCTCCTTCCAATTAATCTTCTGTACTTACAAGTCTCCACTGTATGACTGCCAAGATGTTTCATAATAGAAAGTTATAATTGCCAAAGTGACAAGTGCTTCCTTTACTCCACTGCAGGTTTTAAAGAGAGCAATTGGAAACTCTTCGATTCCATATTTTAATCTGTAATTAGTGTCAATCTGGAAGTTCCGAGTGGCTAGTTGAAAATTTTGCAACTAATAAGAATGTTGTGTTCAACAGTAGCTCCGTCTTGGAGTTTCACAGGACTGCTAGTGGGATCAGAAGTGCCAAGCTTCTGCATAATTGATCTCAGTTTTTTTCTTTCTGTGGTGTCCTATTTACTGTATTTTTAAATTATTATTTTTATTAAATATTGAAAACCCATTGGAGTTTTGAGATTAGACATTAATTTATACTTTCAGCTAATGCTCACTGCTCTTAGACCGCCCTGACTAGGTGTAGCGTCCTAATGGCACCCCTATGATTTTAATAGCCCTGAGTGTGGAGTTCCTACCCAAGAAACTGAGAATGCCTGAGAATTTAGAATGTTGGTTTTTAAAGAACAAGGATGTGGCTTCAGCCAACATTAAACCAGGATTTGTCCCATCTTTCAAACATATTAAAGGTGGGCTGTCTTACCAATTCAATACTGCAGCAGGAAATAATATGCAGGGGGCTTCCACATTACACCAGCACATGTCCAGTTATACTCACTGGGCAAATTATTAGGCGGCATGGTGGCGCAGTGGTAGCACTGCTGCCTCACAGTAAGGAGACCTGGGTTCTCTTCCCATGGAGTTTGTATGTTCTCCCCGTGTTTCCTCTGGGTGCTCTGGTTTCCTCCCACACTCCAAAGACATGCAGGTTAGGTGCACTGGCGATCCTAAATTGTCCCTAGTGTGTGCTTGGTGTGTGGGTGTGTGTGCCCTGCAGTGGGCTGCCACCCTGCCCAATGATTTGCTCCTGCCTTGCGCCCTGTGCTGGCTGGGATTGGCTCCAGCAGATCCCCATGACCCTGTGTTGGGATATAGCGGATTGGAAAATGACCGACTGACTGACCTGTACACCAGCTGATCCATGCAATTATCTAATCAGCCAATCACGTGGCAGCAGCGCAATGCATAAAGTCCCACAGATACAGGGCAGGAGCGTCAGTTAATGTTCACATCAGACACCAGAATGAGGAAACAATGTGATGTCAGTGGATTCAACCTTGGCACGATTGATGGTGTCTGAGTATTTCTGTAAGTGCTGGGATTTCCAAGGACAACAGTCTCTAGAGTTTACTCAGGATAGTGCAGAAAACAAAAAAACATCTAGTGAGCGGTAGCTCTATGGATGGGAACACCACGTTGATGAGAGAGGTCAGACTGGGCCCTACCCAGTACTAGTAAGGGTGCCTCATAATTTGCTTGGTGAGAGAATCTTTTAGTGTCTAAAATCACACAGAAGGACATCTTCTTCATTAAAAGGCAAAAGGCATTTGTCCCATAGAAGAGCTTTCAGATAGCAGAGCCCTGCTTCAGTTGCGGACCACTCTCAGCCGTCTTCCAGAGTGTCAGAGGATGTCCACAGTTCTCCAGAGATGGCGCCTATGATCTCATTGTGTGCTGATTGCTAACAACCAGGAATTCACACCCAGAGGCCGCACAATATCACAGCCTATTAATATTTTAAATCCTGTACTCACTCTTTTTCTCTCTTAAGACAGCGACACTGACAGGACTTAACGAGTTCAGAGATGTGTGAAGTACCACAAATTACTGAAACAGACAAACACACTTTATATATAGAAGTTTGGAAAGATCCTAACACTCCTCCATTAATGTCACAAGTTACCGCCTCATATTATGAAAGGCTAAGATAACAAGTACTGGAGCTCTACCCACAAACCCCGAGAGCAGCTGCTGGCAGAAGTGAGATTTGTCCCTCTGCTTGTCGAGGAGTTGAGGACTCTGCAGCACATTTTATTTTAGCGTCTCCACTAGGGAAAATGACAAATATCTACATAATAGCCTAAAAGGCAAACAAGCCAAAATGTCAATGGAAAAGCTTTCTTTAGTAGGTTGTGCCATTTTTACTGTGTTTCATAAAAATAGAAAATGACATATAATACAGGGTAGTCAGACCCCCTCAGTTCTTGCACACGTTATTGAGTTGTAAATGCAGACATTTGCCATTTTTGCTCATCAATGTACTCCGAATACTTTTTGAGTCCGCTGTATAACAGTGTGCTGCATTTTGTGTAACTGACATTTTTACTGCCACAAATCATTTTGTTTTTTGCATTTCAGTGACCTGTTAGTTGTTTATTTTCCTGTTCACAAAGAAGCTATGGAGGAGAGATACGGTTGGGATATCAAAAGTTAAAAACTTAGTATTATGTGCTGTGTAACTGATAATGATTATTATTAGGTTGGTCTGAAACTAAAATTCATTTCATTGGTGATTTTGCAATTGCAAAATTTGAAACTCACTTGAAAGTCAGGTTAGGTCAGGTCAGGGTGGGGAGCATGCACTGGTACAGCCCATCATTGCACCCACCACATGACAAAACAGCTTGGGATTCTAGTTGGCAACCCCCCAGGCAGTCCAGTCCCACCCTTCAGAAATGACCCTGTATCTGCTGCAGCCAGGTGTTACAGGGGTGTCCCCTCGGCCTGGTCCAGCCACTCAGGTCATTAACAATAAGGATTCTGCGAGCCGGATCACCTTCATGGAATCCTGCTACATGGTTGTAGTGCCATAACTGACGCTTCCTCATAATGCAGGTAATGTGCCTCATTCGGGACTCCATGAGCAACCATTCATTTGACACAAAGTCAAACCAACAGTACCCAAGGATTCTCCGAAGAGACACAGAACCAAAGGAGTCCAGTCTTCGTCTCAGGTCACTGGATAGCATCCATGTCTCGCAACCATATAACAAAACAGGAAGCACCAGAACTCTAAAGACTTGGACCTTCGTCCTTTTGTAAAGATATCGGGAGCGCCACACACCCCTTTCCAGAGACCTCATGACCCCCCATGCTCTCCCAATCCGTCTACTGACTTCATAGGAAGAGTCACCAGAGACATGAATGTCACTGCCAAGGTAAGTAAACCTCTCGACAAGGTTGACACTCTCTCCGCAAACAGACACACTGCTGATGGCCATGCCTAAGAGGTCATTAAAGAAAGAGTTTGTAAATATTTTACATTTTTTTACAAGATGTAAAACCAAGAATCCTGGTTACTATATCACCATATCTTTTATGTATATATCTGTGTTTTTTGGCAGCTGTGTAATACGGTAATCTGCAGCACATTAGTCAATTCAATTCTGTTTTATCACTTTTGATCACATAAAATTTGATATGTTGCATAATGTCCACACCAAGGCAAGCATTGTGTGTCCATCACTGTGCTTCCTCCAATGAAAGTCAAACTACACAGGAAACTTCTTGCTGTTGCTTAGCAACCCCCCTTTCCTGTTTCTTGATTCCAGCAGAGGAGACTGAGGATATGCCCTGTCCAAGCATCATGGAGCTTCCAGTTTCGCTTCTGTCTGTGATACATCTTTAGGATTGAGACTGCTGCTCTGCCAAGTGGGAATCGTACAACCACAACAAAATGTCTACACGCGACAGGAAATGAGTCTGGTGAGATTTTCTTTTCCCTACTACTAGTTAAATACTAAATGACACCAAAAAAACAAGGTTCGTTCACAAGATGGCACACAAATTAAGCAATGGAACCCTGTACAGGTACAATGATGTAAATGCTTTACAGATTTTCCAAACAAAGACACACCAAAATGCACCATCCTGTACATCACTGTGTCACAGTAACAAAACAAACCATAAGTAAATAGTAAATATTAATATTACATTTCATGGCCATGTGAATGTTCTTAGTAGTGTTGATCAGCAAATATGCTGCATTCGCCAGTATCCTTGTTCGCTGAATATTTGCCTCTAAATCTGCCACGCGGCTGGCTTAGGCAAACGTTTGTTTTTCCGAACTCCCCATGATGCTTTCCGAGGCCAGCGTGATATCACAAAGCTGAAAATAAAGTGTTTTTTTTAATTGGTTGAGAAAAATATAATTAAAAAAACCCACAACTTTAAATATAAAATAAATTCACAAACAATGAAGACTCACTAATGTGGTTGTCTTGCGGTCTTGTATGTATGTTATCATCCAGTTGACACTCGGAACTGGCCAACTCTATTTAATTTCAAAAGCAACAGGGGCACGGTGGGGCTCAAAAAATGCTGGCAGTCACCTTCAGTTCACCCTCTGGTGGTCGTTCCGAGTGTCAAAAGGATGATACAAGACCACAAGATCACTCCCCACCCTACCCAGAAAGGGATAGGTTAGGGTTGATTTCACCCTACAATATTTTTAGTTGACCAATGTGAAACACATGTACCAAGTTTCATGAAAATCGCTCCAGCCGTTCGGACGTGATGCTGGAACATACATACATAGATACACACATACATTGAGTTTTATATATATAGATTAGTAGAAAAAACACTTGTTCTCTGTCCATCTTCCATCATGCATGGTCTGGTTCACAGGCTCAGGGAGTTGGTGTCTTTCCAAGCAGGAACCCAACCCTAGACAAGTCTCACTCATCATACACAACCAAATAAGAAACCCCGTTTAGCCTGAGCAGCGCATATAGTGGATGTAGAAGAAACGGCCCAGAGAAAAGCATCAGGCAGACATGAGGACTAAATGCCACTGCCACACTGACAGTCACTGGTGCCAAAACTCGAATTCAGGGCTCTGAAGCCGAGAGGTAGTAGCGCTAACTTCCAGATTTCTTCAAATGGGATCACCCCACTTTTTAGGTCCGATTTGAGATCCTAACAGTAGGATGATGCTCTGAGTGACTCTGCCTGAAATCATTTTCCAAATGTTTAAAAGTGAATAAAAAATAAAGTTGTACCTTTTGTCAATATCTTGGCTGCAGTGTCCCTGAGAAACTTTCCAAAGGATATTTTTTTCAACCATCTCCTTCTTCTCCATCAAAACTTTCTTTTCCTGCAACACAATACGCAATACAGTATTTTACTAAATCCATCTCCATTACTGACTCCTCATTTGTATGAAAGATTCTATGTGATATACGAGGCTCTTGCACCTAACTTCCAATTAGCACTACTGTAAGGCTGTCATATTCTGTGAAATATACATCAGAATGTGACACCTCATCTGTAGGCAAAAAAAATTAATAGCTAATTTGCTCTACATTTTAATTGCTCATTAGTAAGTGCTGAATATTTCCTTCTTCATAGAGAAACTGGGCCCCACACACCTAAGTGCGATCCCTTTTATTTAAAGATGTAAGGCGCACTATACTAACAACACTGCCTTAGGTGGTCAGTCGCTTCCCAAACTCACAACTGTCCAGATAACTCAGAACAGATATGACGGCACGATTTATGAGTTCAAATCTCCATCTCTGGGATCTCAAACTCCTAAAATCCCTGTTATACAAACATTTCTACAAGACCCTCTTTCTGAAGGCATACCAATATACTTTACTGGTAGTTCATATGTACATTTATTTTAATCAGCTTGTACTTTCTCACATACCAGAATGCATTTAAAACTGATATAAATGAAAGAGATACAAAGTATCGTCAAAGTAAATACAGTCTCTATAAAATGTATTCACCCCTTTGGAAGTTTAAACGCAACATTGAATTACAGCGGATTTAATTTGACACCCCGATTAATAGAAAAAGACTCTTGAATGTCAAAGTGAAAACAGATCTCTGTAAAGTGGTCTAGAATAATTACAAATATTAAACCAAAATAACTGCACACATATTTACTCCCTTTAATTTGACACCCCATATCATCACTAGAGTAGCCAATTCCCGCCAGTGGGTGCTGCAGGTACCGTTAACCCCTTTGTTGCAGGACTTCCGCCACACCTGGAAATACTGCTGGAAAAAGGTCACCGGACAACAGATCTCTGCAAAATGGTCTAGACTAATTACAAATATTAAACCAAAATAACTGCATACATATTTACCCTCTTTAATATGACACCCCTAAGTCATCACTGGAGTCACAGAGCTACTTCATTGGACGTCACCTGTCTGGGGTCTCAGTAGATTGAAGTCAAAATGCACTTAATCTGGAAGGTCCAACTTACGGTGAGTCAGTATGGCGGCCTAACCTACACAATGGACGCAAGAGACCCCATGAAAAGGTGACAGAAAAAAACAACTCAGGAGATGGAGACAAGAAAATATCCAAGTCGCAGAATATCTCCTGGAGTCCAGTTAAATCAATCATTAGGAAATGCGTGGCACTGCTATAAAGCTGAGTCACTGTACAAGAAGAACACTGTGAGGGAGGCCACCAAGAGACCTCTGAGAACTCTAAAAAAATTACAAGCTGGAGTGACTGAGATTGGAGAGACTGTGAAGACAACAGCAGCTTCACCAGTCGCATCTTTATGAGAGAGGGGAGAAAGAGAGTATGCCATTGTTAAACAAAGCACATGTGACATCTCAAAGAGAGCAGTTGGGAGACTCTGGAGGTTGTATGGTCTGATGAAACCAAAATCGAGGTTTTTGGCCATCGGACGAAGAAACAAAAACTCACATTATCAAATACCCAGCATTGGTGGTGGCAACATCATGCTGTGGGAATGTTTCTTTGCAGCAGGCCCTGGTAGGCTTGTGAGGATAAAATGAATGCAGCATATTATAGAGGAAAACCTGATGCAGCCTACAAGGCGATTTTTTTCCTATTGTCCTTATATTGTCCTTATATGAGAGTTAGAACAACCATCCCATCTCAAAAGCACATTTGAACATTAGAAAAACTGTGATGAGAACGGGCCATTCAGACCAACAGGCTTCTCCATCCTTGTTACCTAGATTGTCCAAAATGACGTTACTTTGAGATCTGAAGATCCTTAAAGTCCTACTCTCCACCACACTATTTGGTAATTTATTCTGTATGTCTGTGGTTCTTTGTGAGAAGAATAACATTGTTAACATTTGTGTGACATCTGCCCTACTGTGTCCCGTGTTCTCTGTTGCAGAATTCATTTTAAAGTAGCAGCTGGGATCCACTGTACGGATTCCTTTCATAATTTTAAACACTTCAGTCATGTCACCTCTTTACCTCCATTTGCTTTAATTTGCTGTGGCTGACGAATGGATGGGTGGATGGATAGACAGATAGAAGAATAATCAGGTGGATAAAGAGGTGGATAGCTGGATAGCCATTGGAGTGGACAGACATGCAGAAGGACAGGTGGGTGTTTGAGGGGATTGACTGATGGATGGACGGGCTGATTTCTATGAATAGAATATTCAGTACATTTTAAAATTTTAGTCCAAAATATTTTTTCATTTTGCATATCATTGGTGTAAAATATGAACCTGCCAGTGGACTCTTACTTTTTTCATTCTTTCGATCAGCTTTTCCTTTTCCAGGACTCTGTATTCCTTTTCCTGGAGGGCTATTATGCTGCTGTCAATGTTGTTCATGCAGGTTGCCAGATTCTGCTGCCAGTCTTCCATGTTTTGCTAAAGGAAGGGAAAAAAATCAAGTTTATCTTTTGATTTTTTCATAACTCAAAAAAATACATGAAATTCAAAACTTAGAACATTAAGAACAGGAATCTTCACAGCAGAATTTCAGTACGTCTTTTAACATTCTTATTTGGCTTTCCTCAAATGATGAACAAAGCTGGGCATCACTCTGCTTCCCTGCCTCATTAATCAACCAGAAAAATGTTTAGAGGAACCTAACATATAGAACAAATTTAAATATACTGTATATGCTGTATGCCTCTGTACCAGTGCATTCCCCCCAACCTGACCGGACCTCTGTTCAGGGTGAAGAGAAAATGAGACAGGTCTGATCTGTGGTGCTCCAGTGTTGCTCACACTCACATCAAGGACACAGATAGTCTATCATCCAGGACACCATAGGCTCATCCACTTGCATATCTCTGAGTTTACCCCTTAACAGGGATGGCTGGACGGTATTGAAGGCAATGGAGGAATCAAAAAATCATAAACCTCACTGTGCTACCAGCTTTGTCCAGGTGAGAATAAGCCTTATGCAGCAAACAGAGGATTTCATCTTGCCCTCCTATCTTTGTCCAATTAGGCAAACAGCCAGTGGGTCCAAGTGGTCTTCAACAAGATGACTCATACAGTCCAGGACCAGCCTCTTGAAGATCTTCATGATGTGTGGCATAAGGACCACTGGTTTGTAGTAAAGGTAAAGAGGCCTCTGCCTTTTTTGTAACAGGAACAATGCAGGATGTTCTCCGCTGCAGTGGCACTTTTTGCAGCCTTAGTGTCAGACTGAACAGCTGATTGAGGACACTACAAAGTTGGTCATGACAGGTGTGAAGAACTCGAGGACCGACTTCCTCCGGTCCCATGGCTTTCCCTGTGTGTAGCCTCCTCAGTTGTCTCCTCCCATAGTGATGATCACAGGTGCACTCATCTCTGGCCACACTAGTTTAAGTGGTAGTAGTTGTTGATGCCTTAGATATGGAAGAAGGTGGTGGTGGGAAGGAAAATCTGTTTTCAAATTGGGTCAGGGTGTTAGCCTTGTCCACAGTCCCATCTAGTACCTGAGCCCTGGATTGTGCCCAGTCCACTCCAAACACACTTCATGTTATTCTGAGTGAGTTGGCTTTCTGTTTCACTGTAGCTTTGTAAACGTCTTTCCCTTCAATCAACTTTTTCTTAAGCACTTCAGAGTTTCTTTGTCACTAAATCCTCTTGTGTGATCCAAAAATAGACTTATTAAAAGTGCAATAAATGTATCTACAATACTAAGCAATAGAGGCAGCGTAGTAGCACTGCGTTTAGTTCTGCCGTTTCATGGTTTCCATCAAATCCTGCCCTCGGATTTGATCCCTGTGTGGAGTTCTTGTGTCTTTTGGAGTTTTTCTCCGAGTGTGTTAGATTTGAAGGGGATTGTTATTGGGCCCTGTATGCGCATGTACTACAACGGACTGGTACCTCATTTGAATTTGACTCATTGTGAATTTCCCCTTGGGCTTAATAAAGTATCTATCTATCTATCTATCTATCTATCTATCTATCTATCTATCTATCTATCTATCTATCTATCTATCTATCTATCTATCTATCTATCTATCTATCTATCTCATTTATGTCTGTTTCCTGCCATATGCCCAAAGCTGCCAGGATAAGCTCCTGCTCACTGCGCCCCTAAATTGCATTAAAAAGATTTTAAAAATGTATGCAAAAATTAACTTTCTGGTTCATTATAATTATGAGGATGGAAGCAGATAAATAGTTAGGGAGATCTCTTATGATGTCAGTTGGCAGATGCAGCCCAAAATGGGAACTTATAGGTCAACAGAACTCCTAAAATGCAATTTGTTTCCAAAAATGTTAAATCTTGTTCAGGGTGTAAAACTATTTGGATGTAAAGCCATGACAAGCTGACTGATCTGCAGTGCACAGCTTTTGAAATGTCTCCCAGATGAAAGACACCCAAGATAATTAGACTGGTATTTGAAGAAAGCACAAGTAATTTTGCATTTTAATAATCATACATTTTATTTATGTAGCGCCTTTTCCATGGTTTCTTACAGAACCAATACTAGAAGGCTAGGGTGCCTATTTTTCTGATTTTCTTTTTATTTGTATAGTGCCCTATAATAATAAAAGTGACACTGCTTATATTTTTGAGATTAAATAAATCAATATTATGCCTTACACTACTCTGATTATGAGGCTCACTCCCTGCTTTTCACCAACTTTGATGATATAAGGAATTCTTTTTCCCTTTGTCTCCCATCCTTCCCTTTCTAGCATGAGCTAATATGATGTAGTAATTCATTGTCATTTTAATTTACTTGCAATTCATTGAAGTCTAATTCATAGATTCCTCCGACTCATTTTCCTTAATGCTGGCAGGTGGCTAAATTATGGCACTGCCAGGTCCCTAATTAATCAAAGACATTTGCAGCAGGCGTTTAGCTAATAAGGATGAATGCAGAAGAAGCCTGCAATTGAAATGGAGATTGGAGTTTGTTGTACGGTACTTTGCCCCGAGGCCTGTTCACCTGCTCATTTAAAGTGGTAAAGGTGGGCTATGCCCACTTTAATAATAATAATAATAATTCATTACATTCTTATAGCAGTTTTCTCACAACTCAAAGCACTCTCCACGCAGGGAGGACCCAGGACGTGAACCCATGATCTCCTTACGGAGAGGCAGCAGCGCTCCCACTAATTCAGAGGTTTAAGTTTAGATTGTGTGATGGTCTGGTGTACAATCAATAACACTAAGGGAACCCTCAAAGTTCGAATGTTATGGCACAAAACTCGGGGACTTGTGTCCATTTTTGAACTGTACAGTTTTTGCATTTCCCTACTAGTTACTGCATGGGCCTTCCTGAGCTTTAAACTAAACTAAAAGCAAAAGGACTTTAATATGTCTGATTTGAATCTCTTTATTGTTTTCTGAGATTCTGAGATCTTTACAGTAAGGAGGGTAGATGTTTTGCAGTAAGGTATTGTAAGAGCCAATTTTAGAAAGTTAAAGTTTTGAGTTAAACTCATATTAATGTTTGCTTAATTTGAATAGAATATAATTTCTTCCATAGTCATAGACAATGGTATGGTCTTTTCCCCCTATAAGTTAGTAAGAGAATCTTCTTGCTATAACTGAGAAACAGTGTGTTAATAAGCTCTTGTTGTGTTTAGAGCAGGTCCCAGTAAACAAGGACTTGAAAGACCCATTTTCAAGTTAGAAATGGGATAAGCATACAGTTTTCTGATCACTTTGAAATGGTTCAGAAATTATAAGTGATTAGTAACGATTTAAGATGTAACAAGATTAAGCTTAGAACTAAATTTTTCTTATTATAATTTTTCCCTTTTTTTGCTATTTTAATTTTCTTTTTTGTATGAACTGTTTTTACTTTGAAACTTAACTAAACTTTTAAAAACGAAGATATTTTGTCTGTGGAATCATTTCTGCGCATCAGGCCTTTGTTGAATCCCATTTTTTGAGTTAGAGCTGCTGAATTTTGGAAACTTTGGGAAAACGCAGCTACTTTTTCGTCAGAAAACTTGCCATCTTAAGACCTTGAAACTGGAATCTACCATCTGAGGACTGAGGACGCTTCTGCTCCAGAACTCGTCAACAAAAGAAAAAGAACTGAGTCATTCCGAGGTACTGTGCTATTACCTTCTACCTATGCATTATCGTAAATGAAAGCAAGGTCACTGTACCTGAACTTGAGAAGATTTTAAGAGACTGTGATATTATAAAGACATTGTGGATTATCGCTTGTGTTTTTGCCTGAGTCTTTGAAGCCTCGCTATAAGAAAGTACAGTATCTGCTTTTTTGGAAACTTTGGGAAAACGCAACTACAGGTATCTTAATTCTACTGACTGATGATGGCATGTAAGCAAGACCTTCACTTTACTCTGTACATGTGACAACACTGACCCTATAAATCTATAAACCTTCCATGTTTTTGTGCCAACAAGCCTATAACTCCAGAGACGATGGTTTGGGGTCATGACAAAAATAAGTGTGGGAAATGCTTGATTCAAGAAACATTAAATATGATAGACAGGAGGTTTAGTGCAAGTGCAAGGGCAAGGCAAGTGGGCAGACCACCAAATGCACGTGGCACTGGCTCTCTGTTGATGGATCAAACTGAAGCAACTCTCAGCGCTCATAGCATTTCTTCTGTCTGGTCCTACCACCCCTCAGCACAGCAAGATTACCTGCCGTATGGTGAGATGAAGATGTATGCTAAATTTCAAATCTTTAGCTTGAAAAACATAAAGAACAAGCAAAGAAATTGAGATGGTGCTTCAGATCTGAAGAGTCTACTAGCCAAAGCACTCGCCGTTGGCCGAGTATACTAGTACAAAGAGGGAAAGGATGAAAGCCAGCACAGTATGTGGGTTTTAAACGTTTGCTGGCTGAAATGTTGGTGTCCCATTCGCCACCGAATCTACCACTCTATTAAGTCCTCTTATTTCCCAGGTCCTCCCTGCGTGGAGTTTGCATGTTCTCTCCGTGTCTGCGTGGGTTTCTTCCGGACGCTCCGGTTTCCTCCCATAGTCCAAAGACATGCAGGTTAGGTGGATTGGCGATCCTAAATTGTCCCTAATGCATGCTTGGTGTGTGGGTGTGGGTGTCCTGCAATGGGCTGGCGCCCTGCCCGGGGTTTGTTTCGTGCCTTGTGCCCTGTGTTGGCTAGGATTGGCTCCAGCAGACCCCCGTGACCCTGTGTTTGGATTCAGCAGGTTGGAAAATGGATGAATGGATGGATGGATGGATGGTAACAAATACATAATTAATAAATAATAACAATAAAAACCAAGAGTAGTGACAAATATATCAAATGTACTTCATATAAATTCACTACTAGGGGCAGGAGGGCAGCACAGAGTTGAGATTCCAGACTGTCAAGGGGTGGAAGCTGTTGCAGTACCTGGCAGAACTGGTTCAGATGCTACAGTACCTTCTGCCAGATGGAAGTAAGACCAAGGGAGTGTTGGAGGGGTCCTTCACAATGCTGTAGGCTTTGCAAAGATGACTTCAATGGAGGCCAGAGAGGACAATGAATAGAGGACTATCCATTGTTGGACATTACAGTCAGAGACACTGCAATTCCTAAACCTGCCGGTGATTCAGCTGGTTAGAATGCTCTCAATGGTGCTCCTTAGAATGTGGTGAGAATGGGACAACATAGGTTTGCCTTCTTCAGCTGCCAAAGGAGGTGGAGATGCTGCTGCGCCTGCTTGACTATGGAGGTGGTGTTAATTGACCAAGTAAGGTCAACTACCAGGGGCACATCAAGAAATGTAGTGCTTCTGGTCCATTCCACCACAGAGCCCTCGATGTGCAGTGGAGTGTGGACAGCATGAACCACTTAACAATCATCTCTTTTGTCCACATTAAGGGACAGATTGTTGCTCTTGCACCAGTCTGCCAATCATCGCATCTCCATTTTATTAAGATCATTCAAAGTTGATTTAAAATTGCTACAAGTCACAACGTCTTATTGGCATCAAAGCCTAATATTATAAGTGCCTTATCATAAAATAGAATTAAATAAATGTCTAATATCAAGAAACAGTAACAGTTGCTAACGCTGTCCTCAGTTGTTCTCTTTCTACCATATTCTGATATGCACTAAAATATCTCATTTCACTGAGGTGTATCTCTATTACTTGGCAAACAAACAGATGGACAAACAGCTTATGACTTTACTTTATGTAGATTGTATTTTTTATAGAAGAGTCATGCAGTACATATTATGGATCTCACTATTTGAGCAATATAAAGGTAGTCCATTGCCTAAGCCCAGTCCTGACCTTGTTTGGCCTCAGCAGACTGCTGATGACTGTCCACTGTCTGGTCACAAACAACCCTCACTGGCCTCTCTGCACAGGGGTATCTCCTACCACTTAGGGTACAACATCCCAGCAACTGCCTCTTTCCTGTCACACTGCCACTGGGACCCAACCACACACACCCCCCACACCCCCTTCTTGGCACCTCACCACTGAAGCTAAGTTATCTGCACATCTACTCCTCGTTCACAGCATTGTTCCTAATTACCTTTCGACTCCCTCACAATTTTTGTGCCTTTAACTCGGGCTTTTCTTATATGCCACACCACCTGTTCCTTGCAGATTTCAGCAGTGGCAGAATAGTAAGAGTTTAATTGATCCCGTCCACAGGAACACAACAGTTAGAGATGCACCTTTTAGTCTTTAGGCGAGTTAACCTTCTCCAGTGATAAAAGCACAGCCATCTCATTATGCATCAATTCATCGCTTTGATCTAAATCCATTTTGGGTAGGGAAGAAATGCTTAGTTGATGCCAAAGAGATGCAAATAGTCTGACCTCGAGCAGATATAACCACCAAATACTGAGCCTACTGGGATTAATGTCAAGCACCTTTTCATTTCAAAGCTCGCCAATGTAACAATATAACATACATGACTTTGGCATGTGAGAAGTGAGCCAGACATGCAAACATCATAAAATCGGTGCTCGACTTGAACCCTGGATCTGTGAGGCAATAGCGCTAACCACCATGACAGTCTAATGTACGTTATATGTTATGACATAACAGACAGCCGGCAGCTCAATCCGGCCGGGACATCCCTGAGATGGAAGACAGCTTTTGTAGGACACTGCCTCCCCCAAAACACTAGATGGTGGCTTCCCTGGACTGCAGCAGTGCCCTGGATTACTGCAGGGCACTATGGGACTTTGAGTTCGGCAACACAGCCCTGCTGGGTACTGTGGGTGTCGCCAGGGGACATTGTGGGAGAACAAATTGTCACCTGGCCCGGAAGTACTAATGAAGTACTTCCGGGCTGATTAAAGAACTTTAATTCTCAATCTGACCCGGAAGTGCTGGCAAGTCACGTGGATGGAAGAGTAGAAGCACTAATGGATCAAGAACTATATAAAGGACTAGGTAAGACCCAGTAAATGAGCCAGAGTCGAGTGGAGGTGGGCAAAGCTTGCTGGGAGGTGTGGACGAGATATATATAGAGAGAATTGTGCTGTATTGTGTTGATCATTGTGTTTATTTGCCTGTTTATGGTGGCTGTGGTGCTTTGGGCACCGTTTTCAAGAAGACAAAATATTAAAATACTTCTTGGTGCTTTTAACCTGTGTCCTGTACGTCTGTCTGTTGGGTTAAAAGGGGCAACAACAACCCCTAACGTCCACACAAGGTTTAAAGTTTTGTCTAAAGATAATGACACCCCAGCCACTAACCAATGCTGGAGAAACGCTGTGCCAATAAACAGGAGTTGCTAGCTGCGCTTGAGTCCATTTGCTGCTACAGGCTACCAAAACTACCTTTGTAAGGCAATTATAAGTGATGAAATTCTGATTTTTGGCTCTTATCTGGTTTGTTTGTTTGTTCAAATTGATTTAACAAGCAAGTCAAACCTGAAATAACTATCACCCATTATGGCTCCTGTGCAGCCATATCACCTGCAGTTCAGAACAGGTCATCCACCTGAGGCTAAGCATGTTAGGGCCCGGCCAGTACTTGGATGAGAGACCAACCAGGAAAAGCTTAGGTTGCTGCTGGAAGAGGAGTTGGTGAGGCCAACAGGGAGTGCCTACACTGTGGTCTGAATGTGGAAACCAATGCTCCAGTGCAGTGCTGGGGACACTTTGCTGTAAAAATGGTGGCGTTCTTTGGATGAGATGTAAAATTGAGGTCCTGACTCTCTGTGGTCATGCTTTGTAAAGTGTAGGGTGTATCCTGATGCCCTGGCTTAAATGCCCATCTCATTCTGGCCCACTAATCATCCCCATGTCTTACCCCTAATATGTGGTGAGCATACTGATACAAAATGGCTGCTGTCGTATCATCCAGGTGGATGCTGCACATTAGTGGTAGCTGAAGTGGCTCCCCACTCACTATGTAAAAGTGCTTTGTAAATATAAAGAATTATTAAAATGATAAAAAGTGATTTAACAGACAGATTTAACCTAATAGACAACCATGCAGACCACCAACAGGTCCGGACGTCTCCAAATTTGTCAGCTCACAATAGTAAGTGTTCAAAGGTGTTTTAAATGGAATCATCACTCCAGGATTTATAGATAAAAACCTGTGGACACGAGCGGGCAGCCATGACTGGTGGGAACAACAGGTGGAGACGTCTGATGCAAAATAACAGACTGAAAATTTTTGCAGGTTGAGGGGGAAATACGATTACACATGGTAATGACTTTCTGCAAATGTTTGTTGGAACAATGTGCATTTGAGGAGGACATTTTACAAAACACACAGAAACTGGCCTGTTTATGAATTCTTACTTTTTCTTTGCTTTTTTTTAATCTATTAAGTCAATGTCACTGAATGAAAGATATCACGACACAGATAAAGCAGACAAAACATATTGTTTAGTAGTAACCAAACACATTTTCACACAGGTGGCACTCGCTTTAGCTTGCCAGCTTACCAGGTAGCTGGTGGTTATCATGGCAGTGCAATCCCAATCTTATCATGCAGTCCCATGAACCATAAACATACACAGTAAAATAAATTTAGGTCCCAAAATTAAATTGACCAGCCTAAAGTAATCACCAAATTCATTGAAATCGAAGTGTCACCCCTAATCATTAATCCCCTGAATCCTGTTTACTGTTTCCTCACTAACATATGCAAAGGAAGCAATCTCACCAGCCAATCAATGCACACTTCTCCATCAAGGGGCTGACTATGGAGAACTTCCTTAGAGTGCCAGGAGCAAATGGGAAGACTGTTGCCAGTCATGTAGTAGATGGTGGTGAACAATGCAGGACAATGTTTGTCAAGATTTAATGTGAATTTTAATTTGAGCCCATATAAGAGATGCTTATAATTTGAAAGAAATCGGCCTTTAGCAACGCATTCAAGGCCAAGCCAAGTTGCTGTGGTGATCATTTAAGCTTATTTTACTGTACCTGTGTCCTCTATGGTACACCAGTTTGTGGATTATTATTTGTATTATTAATTATCACCATTAATTTATTAATATTATTATTGTTGTTAGGGTGGCGCAGTGGTAGTGCTGATGCCTCTCAGTAAGGAGACCTGGGTTCGCTTCCTGGGTCCTCCCTGCGTGGAGTTTGTATGTTCTCTCTGTATTTCCTCCCACAACCCAATGATTTTCATGTTATGTGTATTGGCGATCCTAAATTGTGCTTGGTGTGTGGGTGTGTGTGCCCTATGGCGTGCTGGTGCCCTGCCTGGGATTTGTTCCTGCCTTGTGCCCTGTGTTGGCTGGGATTGGCTCCAGCAGACCCCCGTGACCCTGTGTTCGGATTCAGCGGGTTGGAAAATGGATGGATGGAAATTGTGCTTGGTGTGTGGGTGTGTGTGCCCTACGGCGTGCTGGTGCCCTGCCTGGGATTTGTTCCTGTCCTGTGCTGGCTGGAATTGGCTCCAGCAGACCCCCATGACCCTACGTTAGGATATAGCAGGTTGGACAATGACTGACTGACTAATTGTTGTTGGATTACTATCTGTGCTGTAGCCTACAATGTTATGCTACTCCAATATTTCTAAACAGTTAGCTCCTGTTTCTGCCATTGTATCCTATACCCATTTTCGACTTTTACTGATCAGCTAATTCAGTCGTCCTTTTTAGTTCAGATTAAAGCCAATTATAAAAGAACAAATACAAGGAGCTGGTGGTCTGCATAGCAAACCGTTTTACTGCATATCTCTTCTCTACACACAGACTTTGGAAGGTGAAAGGTTGACTAAAACATCTCTTTAAAAATAAGAGAATGACATACCTGAACAGCCTGCTTTTCCTGGCCATACTTTCTTCTGGTTTCATTCAGTTGAGTTTGGTAAATATCAAACAGCCATCTGGTTGCACCTCTTAAGCTTATAGCCCCTGCTTCTCTGGTGGCCTCAAGCTGTTTAATAAAACATGAAGACTTTGATAAGTAAACCCTCAGTACCGATGTGTTTAGAGTATCATTCATCCATGGACTCATTTTCTGACCCCCCATATTTGGATACATGGAGGAGCAAACCATAAAAACCTAAAAACACAACCTGAACAGAATACCAGTTGAGCTGATGGCACACTCACTCATAACAGGCTAAATGACACAGATGGGTAGCAGTGGCACCACTAGGGTGGCTGTCACCCAGTGTGGTAACCAAGGCCCGATTAAGACCCCCACAGACCCCTGTTGACAATACTTTAAACAATGCAGTGCATGGACATCTGGTCAGTTCACACTATTAATGGTGGGTAAACACTGTATTGTTTAATCGTTCATTCCCTTTGGTGATTTCAGCCTGAAACACATCACAAAAAATGTAAAGACGGACCCCCTATGATGCGTGTGCCAAACCCTCCTAGTAACGTCAGTGATGGGTAGGGCACACTTTGGCCATACAGCTTTAATATTATCTTCTTTATGAAGGCCTTTCATTCCTCATTTTGATGTTCCAAATCCAGAAGGCACACAAGATGACGTAATTGACACCTGAGCGATGAGTTAAGCTGAAAGGTTGTCTGGTGGGATGACATTGTTGGAAGACGTTGAAGTGATGTCAAAGGGAGTCATTTGGGTGGGTCCCCCCTGTCCACTGGAGAAAGGCATGGATGGAGAAAGGGGACTGCTTTGTGTTAAGCAGGAATGAAACTTGATGAAAGTTTTCTCCTATAACTTTTTCATAGATGATGACTGTGTTTTTCAAGTGTGTTTACTTGTCTTATTGTTGTCCAATTAAGTGACAATACAGTCTTCCTAAACTCAAATGTCCACCAGTAGACACTCTGATAACAGTTTGTATGTGAACATGTATGAAACACATGCGTATCACTGCAGAGGGTTCAACATGACAGTGCAGTGGTGGCTCCAGGGTCCTGCCTTCAAATCCTGGTTCTCTTCAGGTCCAGCGCTTCCCCCTTTCATCTTAAGGACATGCAGATTAGGCTGACCAGTCACTCTACGTAGTCCCAGTGTAAGTCCATCCATCCATCCATTTTCCAACCCGCTGAATCTGAACACAGGGTCACGGGGGTCTGCTGGAGCCAATCCCAGCCAACACAGGGCACAAGGCAGGAACCAATCCCAGGCAGGGTGCCAACCCACCGCAGGACACACACAAACACACCCACACACCAAGCACACACACGGGACAATTTAGAATCGCCAATCCACCTAACCTGCATGTGTTTGGACCGTGGGAGGAAACCAGAGCACCCGGAGGAAACCCACGCAGACACGGGGAGAACATGCAAACTCCACGCAGGGAGGACCCGGGAAGCGAACCCAGGTCTCCTAACTGCAAGTCAGCAATGCTACCACTGTGCCACTGTGCCGCCCTCCCAGTGTAAGTGCAAGTGCCATATGAAGGACTGGTATCCCATTCAGGGTTTATAGGGTCCTTTATTGCCACATCTACAAAGTATAATGAAGTTCTTAATTGTGTGTGCTTATCAACATGCAGCACATCGACACTCTCCTCAAAGCCATTGATAATGAAGATCCGGCAATATTCTTTCAGCTTAACACTAGTATTACCAGAGCCTACGAAAAAACTCGTAATTCCAGCCCACCTTAAATCCCTTCGCACCTCTCCGTCAGCCTCTTTTGTCTTCTAAATGTGTCGATAAGCCCAAGCAGCAAGCCCCCCCCCCCCCCCCATCCCCCCCACCACCACCACCACCTCGGAACGGGCAAGAAGTTCTCCCAGTTCCTGCCTTGATTGATTATCTGGGAGTGAGCTACCCAGAATTGTAAGGGGAAATAATTTGATGTGTGTTTTGTGTCTACAACAATCTGTGTAAACACATTGTTAAAACAGAAACGTTTTCATGTTTTAGTAATAAATGACAAAATGTTATGCAAAGGGATATAAGGTGGGCCGGATTTACAAGTTTTTTCGTTGGCTCTGGTAATTCTAGTGTTAAAAGAAGTTTTAAAACATGGAGCTTTTGTGATTTCTGTATTCTTAAATCATCTTCCAGTTTCGCAATCCCAGTCACTGGCACACGTAAAAACTCGAACCCAGGACCTTCTGAATAGGAGTCCGCAGCTCTAACCGCTGTACTACCCAAGAAATCAGGATAACAACTAACACTAACCTGATTTCCGTTTCTTCAGTTATAGTCTTGGGGTGGGGGTAGAAGCGCACTTGTTCTGTTATACTTGCATCTTTTGTGAAAGTGCTTATTTGATATTTGGACTTCAGTCTTCACACATTATACATTTCATGTCTGCATTTGGTCGTTAGTAATAAAACATGGAAAAAATTTGTGTTTTAGGTATGTGTTCAACATTTCTGTCATCCTACACTTGCAGAGATCTTTGTAGACACGGAACACATGCGACATGCATGTGTTCCAAATAACGATATATTTTTTTAGCCTAGGTACCTGACTCACTGATAAACAAGGCTTCAGTTGGGAGATGTTTTTGCAGTTTCTCCAGCAGTTGGGAGGATGGAATAGCAGGCTGCTTGCTGCTTGGGATTATCGACACATTTACAAGACAAAAGACGCTGAATGGAGAGGTGCGAGTGGATTTAAGGTGGGCCAGATTTACAAGTTTTCTCATAGGCTTTGGTAATTCTAGTGTTAAGGGTGGATCTCATACTTGAGGACATCAGTGGAAATTAAGGGGAACTGCATGTAAGACTGAAGCCAGGAAGTCCTTCTTTACACAAAGAGTTCTGGGACTCTAAAACAAACCACCGGGACATGGAGTTGAAATAGGAACCTTGACAACCTTTAAGAAGATTCTGGATGAGGTGCTACTGGGACAGCTTAGCTATTAGCTCAACCAACGGGCCTGATGGACAGAATAGTCTCCTCTCGTTTGTCAAATTACTTCTGTTCTTATGTTCCTGTAAGTTTCTTCTTTACACCCAATGATGCCAAGCTAGGCTTTCATGCCCTAATAGGTTTTGCTCCATTTTGTGAAACTATAAATAAATGCATTGGCTTTATGAGTGGAAATATCATAAGTTTTGATAATTTATTTCAAAGCCAAACAGAAAGTCAGTTGATATTTCAAATAAATAGTCAGATATTTTCTAACCAGCTTTGCCCTGAACAGGGTCACCTAGCAGCACTATTCCAACTAGCACAGGGCACAAGGCAGGAACAAACTCTGGACAGGGTGCCAGTCAATCGCAAGGCAAACGCTCACACACACAAAGACACACTAGAGCTGATTTAGTGTCGTAAATCCACCTAATCCACACATCTTTGAACTGTGGGAGACAACCAGAGCACCAAGAGGAAACCCACACAGACGCAAGGAGAACATGCAAACTCCACACAGGGAGCACCCAGGACATGAACCCAGGTCTCCTCACTGCGAGGCAGCAGCGCTACCACTGCGCTGCCATTTCAGTATAAACAACATACACAAAGTTTGCATTGAAAGTAATTTAAAATAATTGCACATCATAATAATCATTTGTTAATATGTTAAAAGACTTTCACTTGACCCATACCTTCAGCTTCAAGTCCCTGTTTTCCATGTGGACATGGCTGAGGTGAAGATCAGTCGCCTTGATGTCATCTAACAACTGCTGGTACCAAGTGCAGAAATTGATCTGAGCTGATACCTAAAAACAATAAGGCAGAAAGGGAAATTATTTTTCTTTTATAAGCATTTGCCATCATTTTGCTATAAATCATAATGAAACTTTAGTTACATTAGAGATACATTATTATATATTTTAATAAACAATTATTTAATCCAGGTAGAATTTGCACCCAAATATGAGGCCACCTACTTCAATTTCAAATTCAGTATGCCAGCTAAACAAGTTTCCTTTGCAAAGTACTGCCTAGGGTCCGGTGCCACACAGGTACCAAACGGCAATCTCTGGGATCACAAGCAGTCCACCCTCCAGTGCCCACCAGTTTAAATATTATTTTCTTTATTTATTAAGAAAGGTGACCTTATCCAAAACAACAAATGAACATGAATACAATATGTTTTACTCTAACCATTCTTTTCTTGCTCCAGAACCTTCATTGGCACATTCTGGGTACCCATGACCCTCAAATGGACACCACAGGTTTAGAAAATGGATCGGTCATGAAAGGCAGTTCCATGTCGTTTAAATTATAAAGAGACTCATCAAAGAACAAAATGTGTTGGACAATCGCTATGTGATGGCTTCACATTTATTACAATGAAACAAACTCAGGTTAAATGTTTAATGAAAAGTTTTAGATCAAAAATTCTAAGTGGTACAGTGAAGGACAACTACTTTTATGAAAAGTTTTGCTTCCTGGAAAAGATTTTGTTAATTATGATAGATAGCTTCAAACTGAACACAAATATAATTTCAGAGTGACTGTATCATATAGGACTTTGGAGAAAAATTAAACTAATTGAAATTTAGTGTGTTTAACTGCTTAATGGTGCTGACACGTTGTGCCAGCCCGACTGAGCTAAGTGGGTTTTGTTGCTGATTTTTCCTTGAACTCAACACCTGACGTTACTCACTGCACACTGCTGGCTGTCCTGCTGTGTCAACGGAACATCATCTGCCAAAAAAACGAAAAAAACGAAAACCGCAGAGCACACAAGGAAAACAAAATGTCTTAGTGGGAGAAAGTGACACATATTTAATGATATTAGAAAAACAAACATCGCCATTAGATCCCTAGCTCTTCAAAACCTCCAAAGAGATGTTTCAGATAATTTGGAGACTAAGAACCAGCTTGATAAAATTAAAAACAAAGACCCAATTGTGTCAGCAGCCATTTGTACACGTTAAGAAAGTTTCTTTTTACTATTTGTATTTGCCTGATAATTTTGTCGCCATGTTGTTAAGGGTGGACCCTCCCTTCCACGAGGTAAAAGGTCACCCAATGAAACAGTCATCTTCTATGAACAAAGATGACAAATAATTTAGATAGATAGATAGATAGATAGATAGATAGATAGATAGATAGATAGATAGATAGATAGATAGATAGATAGATAGATAGATAGATAGATAGATAGATAGATAGATAGATAGATAGATAGATAGATTCTCCACATTAGACTTGTGGTCTGAATGTCTGGAATGAGATTAGGATGATCTTGAGGCCCGTAGTGATTTATTTTTCTTCTGTCTCTTTTCTTTGTATTTTTGTGAGTTATATTCAGTGATTTTGGTTCAGTTCTTTACAGCTACTTTAGAGAGTATTAAGTTACTTGTATAGAAGAGGTAAGCAGTGTGGTCCTGACCAGAGCTGCCCCCTCCTATATGTAGATCAGGGCCTGTGATTAGAGGACTGCAGTGGTGGAGGCCCATTGGGGTTTCGCAGACCTCCACAATTCAGGAGCTGCACTGGACAGCCAATCGGATTGCTTGTTTTAGTCGCATGGTTTACTTGACTTGATTCAGATTGCTCCTCCCATAACCCTAATCACAACCTTAGTATAACTGGACACATCACGTAACATCACCGACGTATAACGTAAGGTGACAACCTCCGCAATGGTGCTGAGCTCTGGGGGTTCACAGCTTGACTCTGTTAGAATTATTGCTGTTTCATGAATGGTCAAATTAACGTTGTTGGCAGTCTCCTGTTGTGATAAATTTCTGTTAACGAGCAGAGTGATGGCTTAAAATAACACCAGTCAGGTGCACCGAAAAGGAAAAAGAGAAGGCATGAAGAAGCAGCTCGTGATGCACTTGTTTCGAAATGTAAATTTGTCAAACTTCCAGTAAGCTAGCAAATGTGGCATCGGTCAGCACCACACTAAAGCTAGCAGTTGCTACTGGAGTAACAATGGAGTACTTAATAGTGTGTACTAGTTTTGATATTGAGAGTTTAACGCATATGATCTGACGGTACAGTACCCAGCAGACACTTGGCTGAGGATTATTTGTTACCGCCATGTAAACCTCAAGACCTGCACAGGTAATTCAAGGCTGCTAACGTTAGTCGACATATGAAGTGCTCCGAGCGTTCTTAACACTGAGGACATGTTTGTGCGGGCGGCTCTCTCGCTTACTCGTGAGTGATTGGCTGAATTGTGGAGAAGCACCAGGGAAGTAAATGTGACATACAAAAACAGAGAGATCAGCTCAGTTGGTTCATTTTATTGGTACCTAACATTACTGATTTAGTTAATACCTTAGTGCTATTGTTGAAGCAGGCTGGCGCTGGCACCCTCAGCCCCAAAGAAGGCACTCAGAGTCTCAGGACAGGCAGAAGAATCAGGCACATACAGACTCACTGCAGATGGGAAGAGCGAGCAGCCATGGGCAGCTCAAACATTTATTACACGTCATTATTCATCCTCATCTGACTCTTAACATTCCCCTGCTCCAGTTCTGCCACTAATTAACTCCTCCATTGGGTATCAAACCCTTCTCTGTCCATCCTGACTGTCTGACAAGGCCTACCTGTACTCCCTACTAGCTTGGCGCTTGCTACCATTATTTACAGCCATGAGCTCACATTCCCTCTCTGAGCGAGGGTCTGACCTTTGGCTTATGAACTGTTGGTGGTTTCTAGCTCATACAGAATAATAAAAAATATGTAGGCATAAGTCTTTGTAATCCTAACTCTTACATCTTAATGTTTACTAAAATATAATATTGACTTTTCTCATGTGCTTATAATACTTTTCTAATACGTAGAGATGACCAATTTCAAGAATACATTTTTCTATGCCATCCGCTGTCATTGGAAGGACAAAATGAAGTTTAGATAAATTCATGAGTGTGGGTGATCTTGTCAAACGTTTATTTTATAAATATCTAAGTGTTCAACTTCATTTTGACCTGATATTCATTAAGCACCTTCAGTACTAGTATTTGTAGTTTTTATTTTATTATTAGTATTTTAGATATTATTATTAGTAGTAGCAGTAGTTGTTGTATTTTATATCATTATCTTTATTATTATGAGCAGTAGCAGTAGTTTTTTTTATTAGATAGATAGATAGATAGATAGATAGATAGATAGATAGATAGATAGATAGATAGATAGATAGATAGATAGATAGATAGATAGATAGATAGATAGATACTTTATTAATCCCAAGGGGAAATTCACATATTTGTAGTAGTGGTAATGGTGGTGTTAAAATTGCTTTTGTTGTTTCACACAAGTAACAAAGACGAGTAGCACATTGATACTCTGGACCACCATCATCATCATCATCATTATTATTATTATTATTATGCTGATGCTGATGATGATGATGACTTTTAGGCCTTCATTTATAAAGGAAACAAATCAATTGGTGAATCATTGCCATTAATGACCATTGAAGTCCAAATCTATGGTTGCCCTCAGGATTGTGGCATCCTTTCCTGTTCCCAGTTTTTGAAACCCTCAGCTCATCATGACATACTGGAGGTCATCCATGGCTTGGTTATCTCCACCACCACCTCAGACATGGCACAAAAGCTGTCGTGTGATGACCTCAGAGATGACTTTACCTCCAGAAAATGTAGACATGTGCTGCTGTGATATTCTGAAGAGACCCCCTAAACATTCACTTTTAAGTTTGGATTATTTGTAAAAAAAAAAAAAAAGGATTTGACGCTAAAAGTTATAGTTAAGTTGGTGATGTGTGCTTCTTTGTTTATTTATATAGTAATTGTTCAGATTAATGCTGTTATAAGGAACACTAATGTAGTGGATTCAGGGATTGGTGGAGTGGGGACTCCGATTTTATTAGGTTAGATTAGGACCCCAGTTCAGCTAGAGGTGGCACTAGGCCTGATAGCTGTGGTCTGTGCAGTGCGAGGTGGTAAGTGATGTATTAGGTGGTCACCACATAGCTGACAACCAATCACAGAAAAGCGTTCGCGTTGACCCCTGGAAGCAGTTCACCACTGCAGATGCTACTGTCCCTTACGTTTGCCTCTCCACTGGTTACACAGTCGCCGCTGGAGGTTTTCTACTCTCTGACAGCCCCACTATAAAGGACACAATTCTAAAAATAAATTTAGCTAAATTACATTTTCATTTCCAACTGCTTCAAGAAGTGAGATTTTGGATTCCCTCATAATCTTCTGGCGGCTGCTAACTAGCATAAATTAGTTGTGAGGTGCTCTTCATAACACTATACTTGTTAGATATCACAAAAACACATACATTTTAATGAACAGGCAGAACAGTACTGTGGAAAACCAAAAAGGGATTAATGCCATTTTGTAAGACCGTGCAGGATGCCCCAATGAGTGCTTCTGCTTTTTGTGAAGGGGTCAGAAGCAGAGCGAGCTCAAGGTAAAGGTCCGGGTGAACAGTATTACTGACGTGACCACAGGTATCGGTACCCTTCGATTATTTGACAAAGAATCACAATTTATAATTGGTGTCTACCATTCTTATATTGCATAGAACATGCTCTTGATTTTAGGGCTCAAGATATTATTTAATAAGCTGGAGTGGTCTCCCCTATTCTTTCTCATATATTCAGATATGGGGATGGATATTTTGAGGAGTAAACCGCAAGACAATGATTATATTATTAATATTATGTACATTAAAGAACCATCAACAACAAATCCAATTAATAATATATTAAACAATTATTATTAAAGTAAAGCTGAATAAATCAGACTCTGCAGCTGCAATAATAAAAGGTAAAGAACCACTTCCGGTTAACAGAAATAGCCCAAAAGTTGACAGAAATCTATGTTTTGTACCTAATACTTGTATGCAAAATTTGGTTGACCAAAGTGAAAGCGAACTCAAGTTATCGTGTTCACACACACAGACAGATACACAGACATAATTCCAAAAATGGTATTTTCGGACTCAGGGAGGTCTAATGCATTGAGATTCATCAAAATCTCGACATTGAATCTTTTGACGATTACAATACTTTTCCAATACTTCATATATGAGAAAGTAAGAAAATAAAAACGGCATGGACAACATTATTGGACCCCTAACCTAGTATTTTGTCGCACATCCTTTTGAGGCAGTAATGGGAATTGAGCACTTTCTGTAGCTCTGAATGGGACTTCCGCACCTCTCAGCTGGCCATTTGGCCTACACTTCCTGAGCAGACTGCTCCAGCTCTCATAGGTTTCATGGTTCCTTCTCCCACCATCAAGTTTCAGCTCTTTTCATAGACTTTCACCTGGTGTTGGATCAGGACTCATGGCAGGCCAGTTCAGAATGATCCAGTGTTTTCTTTTCAAACATTCTTGGGTGTGCTTAGATGTTTGTTTTGAGTCATTATCCAGCTGGAGAGTCCATGACCAGCAACTGAGATGAAGCTTTCTGATATGTGGCTTTACATTTCGCTCCAGAATGCTGTGGTGGTCTCATTGATTATTTCATCGTGCTCTGTGTAGATGTCAGGCACACGGTGCCTGAGACAGAACAGCAACCCCATAACATTAATGAACCTCTCCAATGTTTCATGTCTTTTCTTTGTAAGCCACGTTTTGTCTTCTGTAAACAGAAGAAGGCTGTGACTTTCTAAAGGACATTTTTCAAGAAGGACTGCAGCTTGTCAACTTGGGCTTTCTTTGCATCTGTTGTTCAGATCTTCTACCTTGGTGCCCATTTTCATTCAGACAGCAACTGATGGCACTTTTGTATCTTGATCTTGGAGGTCACCCTGGATCTGTCTTGATGGTTTCTTTGGTTCTTTCTCTACCATTGAAACTATCTTTCAGCTGAAACTGGTGTCATCATTCTTTTTCTGGCCATATCCATGGAAGTTGGCTATGGACCTTAGACTTAATAATAATATTAGCCACAGTGGTCACAGAAACATTAAGATAATTAGAGGTGGACTTGAACTTCCTTTCCTCCTCAGGCAACTCTTATTTTCCTTCTCTTGTCCAGGTACAGTGTAAAACATAAAATGAACAAACACAGCTGAGTGAGGACTTTGCTCAATTTAAACAGATAGCAGGACAGAGGACCCCTGTGGTACTAATTAGAGGAATTAGCTGGTTTGAGAAATCGCTACATCTCTTTTAACTTCTAAGGACCTCAATTTTGTCCTTGTAATTTTCTTTTTTTTGTATTTTTTAAAATAAATATTAAGTTCAAAATCAAAGGGAAAGTGTCTGTTCCATGGTATATGGAATATAAAACAGTGGCCTATCACTTTGTCAGTTTTTACTTTTTTTTTAAATAGTGAAAGGGTTTCAGTACTTTTGCCCACATCATCTCATCTCTCATCTTAACTGATTTTCCTGGTGAAGGTCACAGTGGCAGCAGGCCAAGCAGATCAGCTGAGACTCCCCTGTCCTCAGCTGCAGATTTCAGCTCTTCCTGGGGAATTCATAGCTGTTCCCATGCCAGTCGAGATTTATAATCTAAGAGGGATGAGTCCAAAGCAGCTCCAGGTGGGGTAACCTGGGATGCATCTTCACGACATGCCCAGACCACCTCAAATGATTCCTCAAGCAACTCTACTTTGAGAATCTTCCGAATTGTTGAGCTTCTCTCCCTGTAAAGGAGTGTCCTGTGAAGAAACGTCATTATTGTTGCTTGTACCTGCAATCTTATTCTTTCAGTCGATACCTACAGCATGTGACCAGGGTGTTGATCAACTGGTAAACCTGAGAGCATCTCTTTAGACTCTGCTGCCACTTCTCCACCATGGACGAGTATAGCACCTATAAAACACCTGCTTGTCAATCTCGTGTTCTCATTTTCCATTACTCATATACAAGATGACAACTCCTCCACTAAAGGCAGTTGTCCCCCTCACCTGGACAGAGTGATCCACTCTTTTCCGAGAGAAAACAGTGACCTCAGACTTAGAGATGCTGATCCTCATCCCAACCACTTCATACTCAGTAGCAGATTGCTTGTATGTGTGCCAAAGATCACAGTCAGTTGAGGCAAAGAGGACGTCGTCATCTACATAAAGCAACAATGCTACCCATTGTCTCCTTATCTGGACATCCTCATATCCTCGGCTGCACTTTGGTATCCTGTCCGTGGTTATAAGACAACAGCCTTGATGGACTCAGACAATCACAGCAAACAAATCCGACTTAACATCAAGCATTCAGACACAGTTCTCCCTGAATTCATGTAGGGAACGAGAGCGGCCCTGCTACCCCAAGTTCCTGCAGCTCCTTTCACGATTCATGCTGAGGTACATGGTCATGTTCTTTTTCCAAATCTCCAAAATTGAAGTAGATTGGGTTATCATACTCCCATGCAACCTCCAGAAAGTGCACCAGGGTGAGGAGCTGGTCTACTGGTCCACGGCCAGAATGGAATCCACATTGCTCCTCCTGTATCTGGAGGGCAGTGATTAGCATGTCCTTACTGTGCCTACATGGGATTTCTCACGTGTTCTTTGATATTCCACCCCCATACCAAAGACGTGTGTGTGTGTGTGTGTGTGTCTGCGTGTGTGTGTGTGTATGTGTGTTAATTCCAAAGTAGCCCTGCGAGGGTGTGTTCATGAAACAGCCCTGCAGTGGACTGGTGGCCTGTCTAGAGTCACTTTCTGTCTTTATTCAAATGTCTTCATGATAGAACCTGGTGACTCTGAAATGAATTATATATGTTATATGTTATATGTGCTAGGGATGAACTACAAACATATCAGATAAAAAGAAAAAGAAAGGAGAAACTACATGGTAAGTCCTAAATAAACTTACCAACATGCGATATGGACAGAACTTTAACTTTGACCTGTTTACTCCTTAACAGTTTGAACTACTCTGCAATGTAAAAGCCAGATTGCTGATCTCTTAAATTTCTTTGTTTTTCTTCAGCATTGCAGGTTTCTACTGCTTGTCAGGCTGCTGGAAACAGAATTTAGATTGCAGAGGATGAGCAGAGTCATCCCAATTTGAAGAAGCTCTAAGAGAGCCACGTGTGGCCATCGCTGTCCCACAGAATTGTGATTGACCCACACTAAGAACTGAAAGCAGCAAGTCACTTACCATTACTGTGAGGGCAGGTTTTGGGAAGATGAAGTTCTTTTTCTTCAAAGGCCTCAGTTACATGCAGACATGTTTTACGTTCATTTCAGGGAGAGTTTGCTGAAAGGAAATCCAAACCAGTGCAGTCTTACAAAATTCAAAGAAACAGTAGAAAGCTCTGCTTGGGTGTCACCTTCCATCCATTTGCGTTCTTGTCCACTTTCTATTTCAAGGCTGTTCAAATAGTTTCATATTTTAGTGTGAATAAAGAGAAAGCAATTATGCAAAACACCTTGATGCACCTGTGACAGACGGCGGGCTGCATGCTAATGTTCAGGTGTGGCTCAGACTTCATGTACATGTAGAGTCTAATTGCACGCTGTATCCTGCTGACCTCGCTGGCTTACTTGTATTAGTTTTGCTTGCAGTGTCTTAAGCAAACAATCCTACAGGGAACCACCTCTAAAAATGATTCATATCACAAGGAATATTTGAATAACAAATAAGATCTCATGCAACAGACCAAAGACGCACAGTACAGAATGATCATGTCACTCGGAAGGGACAGCATGAATCCAACCTACTGGTGGCAAATCCTCAAAATGTACACAAGACACGGGTGCCTATAATTTGTACAGCCCAGCACCATTGACTATTCTGATTTTGGGCTCTGTTACCTGAAAATATATTTCTGTTATTCTCCATATTTCTTATTTTTGATCAAATCAAAACATGGCATATATAGCTCCTTCAAAAAGTACTCAGACCCCTTAACTGTTTTCATATTTTGTTATGTTGCAGCCTTACACTAAAATCATTCAAATTTATTTTTTATCTCAGAAAGCAAAACTCAGTACATAAGAATGACAAAACAAAAAGTGAATTTTGAATTATTTTTTTTTACAAATTTCCATCCATCCATCCATCCATCCATCCATCCATCCATCCATCCATCCACCCATCCATCCTCTTCCGCTTATCCGAGATCTGGTCGCGGGGGCAGCAGCTTGAGCAGAGATACCCAGACTTCCCTCTCCCCGGCCACTTCTTCTAGCTCTTCCGGGAGAATCCCAAGGCGTTCCCAGGCCAGTCGAGAGACGTAGTCCATCCAGCATGTCCTGGGTCTTCCCCGGGGCCTCCTCCCGGTTGGACGTGCCTGGAACACCTCACCAGGGAGGCGTCCAGGAGGCATCCTGATCAGATGCCCGAGCCACCTCATCTGACTCCTCTCGATGCGGAGGAGCAGCGGCTCTACTCTGAGCCCCTCCCGGATGACTGAGCTTCTCACCCTATCTTTAAGGGAGAGCCCAGACACCCTGCAGAGGAAACTCATTTCAGCCGCTTGTATTCGTGATCTCGCTCTTTTGGTCACTACTCATAGCTCATGACCATAGGTGAGGGTAGGAACATAGATCGACTAGTAAATTGAGAGCTTTGCCTTACGGCTCCGCTCCTTTTTCACCACAACAGACCGATGCAGAGCCCTCATCACTGCAGACGCCGCACCGATCCGCCTGTCGATCTCACGCTTCATTCTTCCTTCACTTGTGAACAAGACCGCAAGATACTTGAACTCCTCCACTTGGGGCAGAATCTCGCTCCCAACCCTGACAGGGCACTCCACCCTTTTCCGGCTGAGGACCATGGTCTCGGATTTGGAGGTGCTGATTCTCATCCCAGCCGCTTCACACTCAGCTGCGAACCGATCCAGAGAGATCTGAAGATCACGGCCTGAAGAAGCAAACAGGACAACATCATCTGGAAAAAGCAGTGACCCAATCCTGAGTCCACCAAACTGGACCCCCTCAACACCCTGGCTGTGCCTAGAAATTCTGTCCATAAAAGTTATGAACAGAATCGGTGACAAAGGGCAGCCCTGGCGGACTCCAACTCTCACTGGAAACGGGTTCGACTTACTGCCGGCAATGCGGACCAAGCTCTGACACCGGTTGTACAGGGACCGAACAGCTCATATCAGGGGGTCCGGTACCCCATACTCTCGGAGTACCCCCCACAGGATTCCCCAAGGGACACAGTTGAACGCCTATTCCAAGTCCACAAAACACATGTAGACTGGTTGGGCGAACTCCCATGCACCCTCCAGGACCCTGCTAAGGGTGTAGAGCTGGTCCACTGTTCCGCGACCAGGACGAAAACCACACTGTTCCTCCTGAATCCGAGGTTCAACTAACTGACGGACCCTCCTCTCCAGGATCCCCGAATAAACTTTTTCAGGGAGGCTGAGGAGTGTGATTCCTCTGTAGTTGGAACACACCCTCCGGTCCTCCTTCTTAAAGAGGGGGACCACCACCCCGGTCTGCCAATCCAGAGGCACTGTCCCCGATATCCATGCGATGTTGCAGAGACGTGTCAACCAAGACAGTCCTACAACATCCAGAGCCTTGAGGAACTCCGGGCGTATCTCATCCACCCCCGGGGCCCTGCCACCAAGGGGTTTTTTGACCACCTCGGTGACCTCAGTCCCAGAGATGGAAGAGCCCACCTCCGAGTCCCCAGGCTCTGCTTCCTCATTGGAAGGCATGTTAGTGGGATTGAGGAGGTCTTCGAAGAACTCCCCCCACCGACCCACAACGTCCCGAGTTGAGGTCAGCAGCGCACCATCCCCACCATATACAGTGTTGACACTGCACTGCTTCCCCCTCCTGAGATGCTGGACGGTGGACCAGAATCTCCTCAAAGCCATCCGAAAGTCGTTCTCCATGGCCTCCCCCAACTCCTCCCATGTCCGAGTTTTTGCCTCAGCAACCACCAAAGCCGCATTCCGCTTGGCCTGCCGGTACCTATCAGCTGCCTCCAGGGTCCCACAGGACAAAAGGGACCGGTAGGACTCCTTCTTCAGCTTGACAGCATCCTTCACCGCCGGTGTCCACCAACGGGTTTGGGGATTGCCGCCACGACAGGCACTGACCACCTTACGGCCACAGCTCCGGTCAGCTGCCTCAACAATAGAGGCATGGAACATGGCCCATTCGGATTCAATGTCCCCCACCTCCCTCGGGACATGGTCGAAGTTCTGCCGGAGGTGGGAGTTGAAGCTACTTCTGACAGGGGGCTCTGCCAGACATCCCCAGCAGACCCTCACAACACGTTTGGGCCTACCAGGCCTGACCGGCAACCTCCCCCACCATCGAAGCCAACTCACCACCAGGTGGTGATCAGTTCACAGCTCCGCCCCTCTCTTCACCCGAGTGTCCAAGACATGTGGCCGCAAGTCCGACAACACGACCACAAAGTCGATCATTGAACTGAGGCCTAGGGTGTCCTGGTGCCAAGTGCACATATGAACACCCCTATGCTTGAACATGGTGTTCATTATGGACAATCTGTGATGAGCACAGAAGTCCAATAACAAAACACCGCTCGGGTTCAGATCGGGGGGCCATTCCTCCCAATCATGACCTTCCAGGTCTCACTGTCATTGCCCACATGAGCATTGAAGTCTCCCAGTAGTACGCCCTCTAGCACCCCCTCCAGGGACTCCAAAAAGGGTGGATACTCCAAACTGCTGTTCGGCACATACACACAAACAACAGTTAGGACCCGTCCCCCCACCCGAAGGCAGAGGGAGGTAAGCCCCAATTAACAGGCTCCAAGTTGGGGGGAAATAAGTATGCCCACACCCGCTCGGCGCCTCCCACCGGTGGCAACTCCAGAGTGGTAGAGAGTCCAGCCCCTCTCAAGGAGATTGGTTCCAGAGTCCAAGCTGTGCGTCGAGGTGAGCCCGACTATATCTAGCTGGAACCTCTCTACCTCGCACACTAGCTCAGGCTCCTTCCCCTTCAGAGAGGTGACATTCCACGTCCCAAGAGCCAGCTTCTGTAGCCGAGGATCGGACCAACTCACACTGCACCCGACCTCCTTGGCCCCTCCCATAGGTGGTGAGCCCATGGGAAGGGGGCACCCACGTTGCCTCTTCGGGCTGTGCGCAGCCGAGCCCCATGGGTGCAGGCCCGGCCACCAGGCGCTCGCCATCGAGCTCCACCTCCAGGCCTGGCTCCAGAGGGGGGCCCCAGTGACCCGCGTCTGGGTGAGGGAAAATGCCGTCCAAATTTTTTGTTCATCATAGAAGGTCTGTAGGACCACACTATGTCTCATCCCTCACCTAGGACCAGTTTGCCTTGGGTGGCCCTACCAGGGGCATAAAGCCCCGGAGAACAGAGCTCCCTAGGATCATTGGGACATGCACACCCCTTCACCACAATAAGGGGGCAGTTAAAAATAAAAAAACTGAAATATCAACGATGACTGTGACACAATACCAACAACATTTATTTATAATGGAGCTCAAAGTGTTTTACACGATGTCAAAGAGAAAGTTACAGTATAAGAAAAGAAGAAAAACAAGATTAGGTAAGAATATTAAACAATAAATAACAAAGAAAAATAAATCAAAATAATCCCATACAATCTTATAAAAGCGATTTACAATGTGGAAGGCAAATCAGGGAGTGAAGATCCAAAGAAAAGATGGGGTGCCAACCAGGTCACCCAGTTTACTGCCAATGTCTAAAACAAAGAACAGCAATGAGTGTGCGGTGGCACAAAATCTGCCACTTCAGCCTCAGCAGCTTCTCTAAAATCTCATCCCTGTGGAGTGGATCCGGGACTGGGAGCTCTGTAGCTCCACCATTTGAGATGGCATCTTCTGGGAGCCCTTGGGTTTCTATCTTCTTGACCTGAAGAGGCGTGGCTTAGTTGAGTGGGGGGCGTGGCTGTGGTGCCCTCCTTGGGTGGCTTCTCAGAGCTACAGAGGAGTAAAGAGATGGCAGTGTTAGAGATGGTACTCCCTCTTGTCCTTGGCCTGGCGGGTTATTGTATGCTTTACCTGAGCCTGGAAAGTGATCTTCAGCCGCCCATGTGTGACAATAATTAGTAGAAGAGTAGCGCCCTGATATACAACATCACAATGTGAGTCTCTAAAGATGAGTCCGGTGATAAGGTCAGATGGCGTGAGGACAGAAAAAAACAAAAATTCAGACGTGAGCGTCAGTAGGCTTTGCACTCTTAGAACCAAGTTACCCAAACTGTCCTAAAACATTTCAGTAATTATTTACCGCTCTAAGGCTGATCTTTCTGATCATAAAATAGGACGTTATGATAGCAATTGACAAGAAGAACTCATAATTAATTGCAGAATTATGGTATTTGAGGGTTCCTCTAGAGTGCCTCTTTCTCTTGAATGATTTGGCTCATCAGTGCATCGTCATCTCAAAACAGGCTTACGTTTTGACACACAGACAGACAGACAGACACAAACCCGGGACACAAACTCAGGTCTCCTTACTGTGAGGCAGCAGCTCTACCACCGCGCCACCCTGATAGAACTGTGCTGTGTCTAAATTAATAAACAGAGAGGTGGCTGAACCACAAAATAAACTTGAAATGAAATGCCACGTGCAGACATTGTGCTATCACACCACTTTAGAGAGGAATCCTTACACAAATGGATGAGTTGCCGTGACCTGATTTTCTTCTGGGTGTTTCACTGACTGTGTATTGATTTAATCTTCCTTTTTTTTTCCGTATTTGCCTTCTGGAAAGCGTCCAGAACAGAGCAGGCAGACGCTCATCGTGATGTGTGTCAGACGACCCAAATGTTTTTCCCAGTCTTAACCTGACTTCATCTTCCCGACTACGCCTTTGGTGTCTGCCAGTTGGGTGGTCTGTGTTTCCTTGCCGTGGTGTTTTCATGTACCGCTTGTGCCTTTTCCAGGATTCCCAGTTTTTGCGCCCTCCATTCAAAGCCGCCTTTGTTTGCAGGGTTTGGCATCCCGGGTGCTGCCATTGTAAACAGTGTGAAGGCGTCTTACACCAATATGGACACACAATCACATGTGTGTCATCACGGTAAGGGTGTGGTGAGCTTCATGTATTTGGGTCATTTATTTTTAACAGTGAATTTGTTTAAATCACACCACTCTGTTTCAGGAAGCTGAATGGACTTTCTCAGTGGATGCTCACCACGCTCCTGTACGTAAATTGAAGAAACTGACAAGCAGAACATTGCAGACACCTTCGAGTCGTAGCCTCATTCACATCCAACCGTCGCTGCAGGCGAGGCCTTCTCTCTGACTGCCTGTGTCATCTGTGTTCCAGACATTTTAACTATCTTAAAGGAAACGTTCAATATTTTTAAGTCAAATTTATTTTTTCACAAAACACCTAAAAAGATGGAAGTATTAATGTAATTAAACAGCAACAACAATGTATTTCTTGTATGGCCCAAAAATCACACAAGGAGTGCCGCAAAGGGCTTTAACAGGCCCTGTTTTTTGAAAGACCCCCAGCATTGACTCCCTAAGAAGACAAGAAAAAAAATCCTCTAAAAAGAAACATTGGTAAGAACAAAAATGGAAGAAATCTTAGGAAAAGGCAAGAGGGAGACCCCCTTCCAGATCAGTTGGGTGGGCAATGTGTGTCAAAAAAGTGGGGCTACATAATAAGAAGTATTTGTTTTTGTCTGTGCTGAGTGCGTTCTGCTTTCATCGTCCTGTTTGCTATGCTAGATAGATAGATAGATAGATAGATAAATAGATAGATAGATAGATAGATAGATAGATAGATAGATAGATAGATAGATAGATAGATAGATAGATAGATAGATAGATACTTTTTAATCCCAAGGGGAAATTCACAAATATGTGTGTGTAAGTAAATGGGGAAGGGTGATGAATGGAGACACAACTCTGAGACGGAGATTACCTGTTGTTTTCCACCAATTACATTGGTCTGTCATTGGGACTGTCATTGTTTCAACTAGAGGAGCGTAATGGAAAAGGGAGCGAGGAGAGAGAAAGAGAACGAAGATCGTGAGAAGGAAGGAGCCATTATTTACAGTCATTTCCACCCATCATCATGTTTATTGTACCATTCCATTACTTGCTTTTTTCAAGATCCAGATCAACATTTACGGCAACCTGTGCAGAGAAATCCCGGGATTTGGATTCACACCAACCATTGCTGAGGACACATACGGTGAGGTCGTTTTTGTATTGTCGGGAGGAAGCAAGGTATCACATCAGCCAGTCGTCAATATCCACCGGACTTTTACGGCTTTGGGACTCACTTATCATGTACATTTCATCTGCTGTTTATGATCAATCCGTGTTTGTGTTTATGTGCTCTGATAATTAATTTATTGTTTTTTAAAATCTTGGGTGGAGACGTGATCTCCTCGGAAGACACTTTGACGTCCCGTGAGACAAGGCAGTGAGACAAAAGGACATCTGCTGTACAGGCTTTTAAATGACCAACGCGCAGCGCGACAAGCAGAACACGCAGCTCGGCAGCAGCAAGCCAGCAGCTGATCCGTCCGCATCTCCTTAGCGTGTGTTCAGCACCCCCCTTCACAACGTGAGTGGCAGAGACGCGAAGTGGCTGGCGCATAGAGTGCCCCCTGATGGGCGAGCAAAGGGAGCAGGGGGCAAAGCCCCCTAGTAATATATATATAGAAATATTCACGGGTGTCATTGGGATAGTGGTGGTTTGTGTGCACTGACATATTATTGAATATGCGTCTGTCCTCGTGTGTATATATACTGTACTCATCACTTACAATATATCCGCATCTGATTTTACATTTCTGTCTACTATTTGCTTGTTATTTTGTCGTGTCAGGGTAAAAAAAGGACATTCTGTAAGGAGTACGGCTTGTTATCGTATTGAGAGTCTTCAGGCTAGCCGAATCAAAAGACTTGGTAGTGTAGTGGCCGGGCTGGGATAAGGGGTCGGTCGTTACAAACTGAGGCAAATACAAGACACAAAACAGAACACAAGTAATCCTCTTCACTGGCCAATCTATCATGGCTGCCTCAGACATACAATACAACCGTACAGATGGCTGTGTTGTTGCACAGCATGACTCACCAATGGTACACAAGAGCGCCATAACAACCCTCAAGGCAAAATGTAGGAACAGATTATGCCACTCACTTAATACAGAACTGTCACATATGAGGATACAGAGTTTTTCAAATACATCAAAAACAAAGCAAAACTGATTAACAAAAATGAAAAGCAGCTAAGAGCCACAGCCAGACTGTAGAAATGGAGTGAGACAAGCCAGACACGGTCAGAGTCCTGGAGACCCCAGCCGTCCAGCCACCTCCCGATTGACCATTCAATAGCTGAGTCAATCAGATGAATGGACCCTCCTACCTGATGACTCCAGTGCTCTTTTATCTGAGATGACTTTTCCATTGGCAGGCAGACAACTTGGCAGTAAAAGCAGCGGCACCAAGTGCCTCATGAGGATATCGAGAAGAGAAACAGAATAGGTGAGGGTTAGTAACAGTTTCTGAATATCAAATTACTTCTATGTTAATACAAATGACTAATCAGAGAGACACAGTGTGCACAGCTAATCAGCAGCTCTAGTCAGGGTGCACTAAACTGAAGTGTAAAAGCTGAGACTGAAGGGGCGCAGGCAGACCACTCCATTAATCATAAGCTTTAAGTGCAGCTCAAGTGTTCAGAGATAAACTCACAACATGTAAGGCACCAGCTGTTGTCTTTGATCGTTCTAGAAGGTTTGTCAGACCGGGAGTGTGGATTGGTCATTTCAAGCAGCTGCTATTGGGAGGCTAATAAGACGCAGAAAGGGAGGACGTTTCAGACTTTCAAGCAGGAGACACACAGGTGGAAAATGGGAGTGCGGAGATGACATAAAATGACGGGTGGCTGACTTCCCAGAAGAGGACAAGTTTGGTATTTTTCAAGTCAATGCTACTTATTCACAATCATGGCCTGTATTCATTTGCCACTTGAAACTGTGTTTTAAAGTGATTTTTCTTTTTTATAAATTTTAAAAACACCTTGTCTGTTCTTGAAGTGAACGTTTCATTACGTGACACAAAGCAGGCTGACTGCGTGGATTCAAGCTGTCGGCACCAAATTCTGAACCTAAAACCCCACCATGTGCCTCAAACAGACGTTGAGATTCATCATACCAGGCTGCGTTCATCTCGTCTTCAACTCTCCAGTCCAGTCTTGGGGAGTCTGAGCCCACTGCAGCCTCAGCTTTCTCTTCTTGGCTGCCAAGATTAAAGCCCGACGTGGTCTTCTGCTGTTGTTGCCCATCCACCTCAAGGTTTGACGTGTTCTGCACTCTGAGATGGTTTTTCTGCTCACCACACTTGTCTGAGTTACTGTAGCCTGTAGCAGTTACAGAAATACACAAACTAGCTTGTCTGGCACGCCACAGTAGAAATCCCAGAGATGACATTTTTTAATGTGACCATTTAGTGAAGCTCCTGACCTGTATCTTGTGCTGCTGCCACATGATTGGCTGATTATGTAATTACAAGGATGAGCAGGCGTGCAGATGTCCCTATTAATGTGCTCAGTGAGAGGGCATGGAAACAAAAGAACCAAAAAGAAAAGATGATTGAAACTCCTCAAATTATGTCTAAATTCATATTAGGCATGCATTGTCTTTCATTATTTACTACGTTACTTTGATAGATGGCCTGATTGCTAATTGTAAATTTGAGTGTCTTATTGGTCTTATATTAGTAGCAGCAGCTTATTATAAAGTCCACCTTACTGAGATGATTTTGTGAGGTTGCCGGTGTTGTAGCCCCCCCTAGTAAAAGGCTTTGGGGGCCTTCAAAACTCGACTTGATGTTTGTCTTAGAAGAATTAAGTGGGTAGGACTGGTGAGCTTTGCTGGGCTGAATGGCCTACGCTCATCTGGATTGTTCTAAAGTTCTAAGCACAGCCATTTTCTAAGCAGGGTTGCCAGGTCTTTAAAAACATGTTAGCCCAAGGACAGCGCATAGATCACGTAGTGGCACAAGAAGACTGGCCCAATGTGACTGACCGGAAAGAGGGTCGTCAAGAGTGCTGGATCAGGTGATTGTACAGGTTATTTTAGATAGATAGATAGATAGATAGATAGATAGATAGATAGATAGATAGATAGATAGATAGATAGATAGATAGATAGATAGATAGATAGATAGATAGATAGATAGATGAAAGGCGCTATATTATCATTTTGGGTACTTCTGTTATTAATAACGTGAAATATACATCAAGATGTGAAGCGTGGGTAGAGGAGGTGCTCAAATCTGAAATACAAAACTTAATAAGGCAGAAGTGGGGGTTTGAAAAATAGCTAAAATATGACCAGCCTAAAAACAAGGAGGCCCGTTTTTACAAAAATAGCCCATTTAGGAGAGAAAGCTGAGGACCTGATTTCTCTGTTTTTAAAATTTTATTACTTTTGAAAGGAAGCGACCGAATTGACCTGGTTGCCTTTTGAGATGTGTGCAGAAGAAGTCTCGCCATAATGGCTACTTTGCTGGCGTTTGGGGGGCTCTTCTCTCACGGCTAAAAGGGTTTCCTTGGTGTGCTGCTTTGCTTGTACCGCTTGTCTCAGTTCAAAGTGATACTCTCTGGATGGCTAAATCCCTGAGGTGCCCAGAATTGTTGCCTCCTGGCATGGATTTAGGATTGGGCCCTCCACAACACACCAGTGGTTATGAGTGTAAAAAGATGTGTGCGTGAGTGAAACAACACTCGACACTGTGATTATTCTACACAACTGTAATCTAATTTTGATATATCTTTTAGTAATGATCTGTGGTTTCTTTTAAAGTATTTAATGAGAGACAAAATAGTCAGGAAAGTAAACAAAAAAGAAATGAGTAAGAGAAAGTATCAAAGAACATTGAAATTCAGAGGGGTCCACCAGTGCTTTTGAACATCTTGAACATGTTTAATATTAAAATCCCAAAAAACGTGCCAAAAGCACTTGAGAAAAAGTCATCCTGAAAGGCGTCCAACTAAGGCGGTGCGACCACCACGGAGCCGCTCAGCGCTGACCTGCTTAGGAAAAGACGCCGTAGCCCGAGAATGCAGAGCTAAACTGTTATTTAGCACACTCTTGTCTTGAACGTAGTCCAGGATCGAGGGAGAAAATATAATGGCTGCTAACAGAGTGATTTAAATATATTTAAATACGTTCACATTCAAAAGACAGGAAACCCTACAAACAAAAGAACTTGTTTTTCGTTAGTGCCTTTTCACAAGCATCAATGGCTGACAGCACTTTAAGAGCATTTGACGCGCAGCTGGCATGAAGCGAAGGCTTTTTTTTCCCCCTGCCAGATAAAAACAGATGATGCTTAGCTGGAAGACATCGAGATTAACACCACTGTTTGCCTTCAACTAGGAGTTCATCATCTTTCATATTCAAAGTGGGAGAAGACATCTGATCTTTAAATATTAGGTGAGCAATTAGAGCTAAGTGTACAGATAGGCCTGAGCCGGAGAGCCGGCCATATTGATGGCTTCAGAGCTCACCGATCAGAAAGACGGACAAATCAGGACATCAGCTCAAGTTTGAGGCTGAAGATGACGGGTGTAAATACACAGTACCCTCGGCCAGACGCTGTGATTTAAAATCGTAACAATGACCTGGGGGCAAACTTTCACAAATGTACAACTAAATGTCGCCAATTTAGCAATCTGATGCAAAATAATTATTGTGGGCTCATTTTTTAAAATTATGTAGACACAAATATTCATCAAATAGACACAATTTCTCTCCTTAGCTACTGAAGCACCAGAAATTTTACACAATAAAAATGAATAATAATTATCTGATGAAGTCACAGTACTACTAAGGTGTTGTACCGTGTTAGCCATTATGAATGTAGTGAGACATTAAACAAAATGACCCCTTTTATTGGCTAACTAGAAAGATTACAATATGCAGGCTTTCAAGGTAACTCAGACCCCTTCTTCAGGCCAGATGAAGTCACACGTACACTCTGCCACACAAGCGCGCATGGGAGGCAGCTAAATGGACCAAAACAAGGTAATTCCATGCCAGGCCAGGGGGCGGGGGGGGACGCAGTAAACCTTTCTCTTTTATCTCTGCAGACCGGACACGGGAAATTCTGCCTGATCCGGGCCTGAGGATGTCACTTCCGGTTGCGGCCCCAAGGCCATCACTTCCATGACGTCATTTCCACCTGCCTGCCTTAAATACGAGGCCACTTCCACTCTGACTTCAGTTCTGTTTTGGACTCAACTCTGTACACATCTGTGCTACTGCTTCAAGTATACAGAGTGGCTGCCCACACCTTTTTGCGTGTTGAGGTTATTTATTTCACAATTCACTGAATAAACCATTAGGGACATCTGCTGATCTGTGCAATTATCTAATCAGCTAATCACGTGGCGGCAGCACAATGCATGAAATCATGCAGATACAGATGAGGAAGTTCACTTAATGACACATCAGACACCGGAATGGAGACAAAAGGTGATCTCTCCATGACTTCAACTGTGGCCTGATAGTGGGTGCCAGACGGGCTGGTCTGAGTATTCCTGGGACTGCTGGGATCTGAACACACAACAGTCTCTAGAGTTTACTCAGAATGGAGCAAAAAAACATCTGGTGAGCTGCAATTCTGTGGGCAGAAGGGTCAGAGGAGAATGGCCAGACTGGGCCAAGCTGACAGAAGGGCAACCGATAACCACTCTGTGCAACTGCGGGGAGCAGAAAAACATCTCAAGAGTACAGAACACGTCATGCCTCGAGGCAGATGGGCTGCAACAGCAGAAGGTCACCTCGGGTTCCACTCCAGCCAGCCAAGAACAAAAAGCTGAGACTGCAGTGGGCACAGGCTCACCAAAACTGGAAAAACGTAGCCTGCTCTGATGAATCTCGATTTCTGCTGAGGCCCATATGTGGTAGGGTCAGAATTTGGCACCAACAGCATGAATCCATGCAGCCAACATGCTTTTTGTCAACAGTCCAGGCTGGTGGTGTAATGGAGTGGGGATTAGTTTTTTGGTACACTTTGGGCCTGTTAATACCAACCAATTATCACTTGAATGCCATGACCTATTCAAGAATTGTTGCTGATCATATGAATCCCTTCATGACCACAATTTATTCATCTTCTAATGGCTACTCCCAGCACGACAACACACCATGTCACAAAGTGAAAGTCATCTCAGACTGGTTTCATGAACATCACTATGAGTTCAGTGCTCTTCACTGGCCTTCCCAATCACCAGATCTGAACACCTTTGAGATGAGGTACAATGGGGAATTCACTGCATGGATGTGCGGAAACTGGGTGATGCAACCATGTCAATAAGATCCAGAATCTCAAAGGAATGTCTCCAACATTTTATGGAATCCATGCCATGAAGAACTGAGACTGTTTGAAGAGTAAAAGGAGGCCTTACTCAGTATGAGAGTAGCGTTCCTAATAATTTACTAAGTGAGTGTGGCATCAGCACCTGGTCAAGTAAACAGCAATGGCGTAATTTCTGTGAACAACATGGCCGTGGCTATGCAAGGACTCACAAAAAGGTGGAAAGCAAATGAATGCTTCAAAAATAATAATGTAAAACAGCAGAGCAGTGATGACAAACAGTCATTTATAACAGCAGAACTCTGCTTTACTGTTTGTCGCATGGGGAGTCCAAGAATCTGTGTGTACAGCTAGATGAACAACGTCCTCTGAACGGACAGGACGCTGTGTGATAACACAAGATTAAAGAAGAGCCTTACAAATATGGTGTATGCTGATTATTATTAAAAAACATAAATCAGACAGTGAAATAAATCAGTCTGTTATAATCTATTACTGTATATACTCGCGTTTAAGTTCTCCCGCAGATCAGTTGGGGCTTGATTTTACCGTATAATATTTTATAATGTCGCTTATATAAGTTGAATGGGGAAAACTCACACTATTGGTCCAAGAGATTATGATATGCTGATGCTCACCTGACAGAGGAACCATGGAGCACACGGCCTTTTTTTTCCTATTGTATGTATTAGCATAAGAGCGTCCCTTATCTACGATGGAGCGTTCGATCAGAAGAAAATATGAAGCTGGTTTTAAATTAAAAGCCGTTGAAGTGGCGAAAGAAATTGGTAACTGCGCTGCTGCAACAAAATTCAATGTGTCTGAAAAACTGGTGTGAGATTGGAGGAGGCAAGAAGATGTAAAAAATGAAGTGTCGTAATTTTGAACGGGCGTATAAATCGGGGTCTAATTTTATGATCGATTTTTCAGGTTTCAAGACCTGACTTATACGTGAGTATATACGGTATATAGTGCCTTTCCTATCTGTCTATCTATCTGAAAGCCATTTTACGTTGCCTTGCACATCTTCAAGTTAGAGGATCACTCAGACAGACAGACCACCTCCTCCTAACTTCTTCTCTTTTCCTCATACAATTTTCTTATACAATTGCTTAAACAATTTCCCTCAGGATTAATTTCCCTCAGGCTTATACAATTTCCCTCAAGAACGGTTTATGATTCTGATTCTGTCTTTTTCAGAGTCTCGATTGCAATTCTTAAGACTCATCACTTCTCTCCTGAGGAGGACATTTCTTTTTAAAGTCTCCTCTGCCTCACATGTTCGGTCCTACTTTCCACGATTCCAACAGCAATTACGAAATGCAGTCAACTACAACACATTTGGTACAGTTGTGGGTCATCAGGAATTTCTAATGGCCATGATGAGTGTAGGACTGAGACACGAGAACATGAGGAAGGTGCTGCTTCTGCCTGCTGAGCTCCAGATATGTGTTGCCTCTCATGACTCTGTTCACAGATTCTTTCATTGCACCGAGCGCAGATAAGAGGTTGGAAGTGAACTGTGCTGAGTCTGACCTCTTCTACACAAGTAGGGACATCTTTGGTTTCAAAAGGATTGTCATTCTCACCTGAAATGCTGTAAAAATAAATTATACCTTTCACTAAAAATAATTGTTTAAAATGTTGTGTATTCTCTAATAGATATCAAAAAATGATTACAAGTATTAGTCTAAATCTAATCCTTGTCATAGTGTAACTTGTAAATTATTCCGAGAGAGACAGAGAGAGGTTGGGAGCATACGCCGATAGCACGTTCTCACACCCACCACACGACAAATCACTTGCAGTGGGATCTAGTGAAATACAGTCTTCAACACGGAATTGAAAGTTTGCTTCTGTAGCCACTTGCTGTGTTGCCCGTCTAAGATGGGCTGAAATCTGAGTGTTAACATTTGCATCTATTGGAATGTGCCCTCTCCGGACACTTTATTAGGTACACCTTTCTAGTACCGGGTTGGACCTCCATTTTGCCTTCAGAACTGTGGTAATTCTTCATGGCATAGATTCAACAAGGTGCTGGAAACATTCCTCAGGGATGTTGGTCCATATTGACATGATAACATCATGCAGTTGCTGCTGATTTATCAGCTGTATGTCCATGATCTCCATTCCACCACAATCCCAAAGGTGGACTGAGTGCTGGTGACTGTGGAGGCCATATGAGTCCAGTGAACTCATTGTCATGTTCAAGAAACCAGTTGGAGATGACATGGTGCAGAAAGTGGCCATCAGAAGATGGGTACACTGTGGTTATGAAGGGATCGACATGGTCAGCAACAATACTCAGGTAGGCTGTGGCATTTTAACGATGCTCAGTTGGTACTAAGGGGCCCAAACTGTGCCAATAACATATCCCCTACACTATCACCACCACCCTGAACTGTTGATACAAGGCAGGATGGATCCACGCTTTCATGTTGTTGACGCCAAATTCTGCCCCTACCATCCAAATCTCGTAGCAGAAATTGAGACTCAGACCAGGCACCGTTTTTCCAAACTTCTGTTGTCCAATTTTGGTGAGCTCGTATGAACTGTAGGCCTCAGTTGCCTGTTTTTAGCTAACAGGAGTGGCACCCGGTGTGGTCTCCTGCTGCTGAGGCCCATCTGCTTCAAGATGTGTTGTTTGTTCAGAGATGTTCGTCTGCATACTTCAGTAGTTATTTGAGTTACTGTTGCCTCTCTATCAGCTCAAACCAGCCTGGCCATTCTCCTCTGACCTCTGGCATCAACAAGACATTTTTGCCCAGAAAACTGCCACTCACTGAATATTTTCCCTTTTTCAGACCTCTCTGTAAACCCTAGAGATGTGTGTGTGTGAAACTCTCAGTAGATCAGCAGTTTCTGAAGTACTCAGACCAGCACGTCTGGCACCAACAACCATGCCATGTTCAAAGTCACTACAGTCACCTTTCTTCCTCATTCTGATGCTCAAATGCTCAAGGTCTACATGTCTAAATGCATTGAGTTGCTGTCATGTCATTGGTTGATTAGACATTTGCACTTACAAGCAGTTGAACAGGTGTACCTAATAAAGTGGCCGGTGAGTGTATTTTGTAAAGCAAGTAGTAATAAAATGCATTGCACTTGTCATTCCAACAGATGGCACATCACAAACATTTGTAGTAATAAAATGCTTTACTACAAATGTTTGTGATGTGCAATCTGTTGGAAAAATACCAACTCCAGAAATAAAAAAATAATAAGAACAATATTTAAATAAAAATTATGTTACAACTTATGTGTTGACTGATTTTTTAAATTACTACAATAGATATAAAAATCCTTGAATAAAGGAGAATCATGAGATACAAGTGGGTAAGCATTACTAAGATATATTCTGTCCAGAATACACCATATACAGTAAATAGCCTTTAAATGGTCATGACCAGGTGAAGCACAACTAAACTACAACCTTAAAAATTCTGAGATCATAACCATAACTTTCAAAAACAGTTTTTAGAATTTAAAAATGTTGGAAATGCTTCAGATGGTCAGTATGTCATATTTTAAGTAAAGAAAAAAAAATGCTAATCCCACATTGCAAAATAGCAGAATATATTACAATGATATAGTAGAGAAAAAAAGACAGAAATTAAAACTAATTATAAGTACAAAACCTGACCTGTGGTGGGATGCACAAACCTTCCAAATACACTCCTTTTAAAAAGTATTCACCCCCTTTGTTGTTCCGAGATCATATTGTTTTTTTTGGACACTGATTGACAGAAAAAGACTCTTTAATATCAAAACACGTCTGTTGTGATGTGAGATTTTGCATACAAGTTGATAAATATTTTGTCTGTCTTTATTTGTAACTGAGGCAAAGCAATGTAATATTAGTGTCACATTAGTGAGAAGCATTCATGTTTACCCCCCCCCCCCCCCCCCCACCACCCTCCGAGTGGGTCTCTTTGAATTTTACGACAGGGTTGGGGGGGGATGTGCCTCAAACCAGTTTGAGAAGTGTTTCTCTGCTACAGTCTCTCTCTCATCCCCCACACAAAGCCAGGCTGCCTAACTGCCAAGCTTTACCTTAACATATGGCAGGTGTTAAGATGTTCTATCACCCCATTGGTCTGAAGTATGGCTGTTTGGAATTGGCTTGTATCAGAAGCCTTTAAGTACCATGACGTCCTATTGGCTGTAGGGGTTGGACAGAACATCGATAAATTTCACTCCCTCACTCTCTCTCTCTTACCAAACTGCTGAATGACCATCTCACACCATGAGCTGAAAAGTACAACACGATGAAGAGCACAGCTTGGCAGCCATATTGAGACAGGCTTGCGGCCTGTTCTGAAGAAAGCTGACCACCAATGATGCCTTAACTAGAGACATTTTTAAGTAACTAACAAGTCTGTGTGCCGCCTGAAACTACACATCACCATTTATCAGGTTGTATTGTTGCCAATATTCAAATGTACTTTGCATGTTGTTATTATTTATGAATATTATCAATAACACATTATTTAAAGTGTAACTTAACTCCTGCTCGTCTTTTACTACACCTAATTGCCTGAAGTTATAGATGTAGAAGGGAAGGTGGGGAGAAGTTATATACTATAATACCTTATAAACAGTGGTAAGTCTGGGAGATTTGAGGCATTCTGACAAAGGCTACTTATTAATAATACAAAAGGGGAAAGTAGAGTAAAATATTACTCTACCAAGACAAAACACCATCTGTGGAAAGTGCACTGAACTAACTACAAACATAAAGCCCACATGTCAGTATTTAGTAGATGCACCTTGAGTTTTGTGTGCACAGCTCTCTGTCAGCTCCACTGCCATTTCTCCCCATTTGTCTTCGTCTTCTTCTTCACAAAACTGCTCAAGCGCCGTCAGGCAGCATGGAGATCTTGAGTAAATAACCTTCTTCAAGTCCTGCAACAAATTCTCAAGCGCATTGAGATCTGGACTCTGACATGGCCACTGTAGGGATCACATTTATAAAACTTGCATACACTCAAAACAAAGCCCAAAATGCTTGGTGGAATTTTATTACAAAAAGAAGATAAACTTGACAGGATAATGTGTGTCTATGTGTGCAGAATCTCTGAGCAAAAAAACAGACGGGGAAACGAAGACACCATTGTTCACGTAGGGAATTGCAGACAAACTAGCTAAATGACGACTTACGCGTGTAATAATTCATATCATCAAGCTGTTATTATAATGTGCATTGACGTGACAAACATTAAACTTCAAAAGTGATGAATACGATGCACAGACTCTATTTTAGATGCCTTTTAAGAGGCCCAATGCTGTGCACTTGCACTGAAGAGCTTTGTTTTTTGTCAGTTTTCTGGATTGAAGTCAATGCAATGCCTCGTAACTGCATTAACTCGGCACTCCCTGCATACAGAAAGCTCTAAGGGCGTACTCACACTGGCAATATGACCCGTGCCTGAGCACGTTTGTCCACATGTAACCCCCCAAAGTCTAGTTCACTTGACTAGTGTGTTTGCTCTGTACCATGCCAGCCATACTGTGCCCTGGGCATCGTTCAGTAGCAATCGGGGACAGTGTGATCACTAAATGTGCCCGAGCATGAAAAACAGACATAATAATACATTTTATTTATTTGTAGGCGCCTTTCTAAACACTCAAGGACACCGAACAATAGATTAAGCACACATTATAAACAAAACTAAAATACAAAAATTAAAATCAGACAGAGCAATTGTAATCAAAGAGAACAAGCAGTCTTAAACAAATGATTTTTATGTTTAGATTTGAAAAGTGAAAATGATTCAATATTTCTAAGCTCAGATGGTAGTGAGTTCCAGAGGGCTGACCTCGGTACAACAGGCTGGTGTAAGAAATACAGGTGAGATGAAGTCCAAATGACAGTAGACACCATCGGATGTCTGGCCACGGGAGGTGCCGCTATTAACTCCACAGTTGCACAACTTTGCTGTTGTAAACTCCCCTTTCCAAATATCAAAGTAAGGAATCACTTCAAACGTAATCTGAACTCAGAAAGTACTTTAATTCCTGTTGCTGTGTTTTTTCCGCAAGGACGCATAGCATTAATGGCTCAAGTGATATGAGAAAAGGACAAACTATTCTCAGAACGTGCAGCAAGTAAACATGCCGTCAATAATGCGACAAGTCCGATTCTCATTTCATTTAATACCATTTGAGTTAAAAACAGGTTTATATTCTCACCTTACCTTGAAAGTGAATTGTAGTTGGCACGAAAAGCTACAAATTACTTCCTTAACATCATTTGTCTCTGTAAAAATCTTCTCATACATGTTGTATGATTAACAGCAAAATGCTGCTGTGGACACTCCATTAAATCTGTAAGAGGGTAGAGCGTGATCCTGCTCTACACGACTTCAAAACAACTACACAGTAAGTTAAAATTAATTTGACATGCATGCTGTCATTCCGTGTTCGGATCTTGTTTCGGATTTACACAAAGTCGCACAGTCATGACGAAAGCGTGCCCAGGCCCAGAACGTTAAGCACTATGTGAGTGCAGACCATTGGGGGAGTAGGTAGGGGGGGACAATTGCGCTTAGGCACAGTGCGGAATAACCAGCAGAATTTTTACTCCCATGATGATGACTGGCATATGAGCTGAATTAGGCTTCCATTCTCTTGCAACTATGAGCTGAACTGGGCCAGGCATTGGGAAAGACAGACTGCCTGAAGTTGGGCTACACTCGTTCATATTCTGGTTTTATCAATGGTTGGCTTTTTGGCAACAGAGAGGGAATTGGTCTACAGGTCATGAATACTTCAGCCAAGCTTCAGCTCCATCATGCCTGCTGTGCTGGTTGGAAGCCATAAACCAACTGACAAGGTACAGTATGGAGTGGGTGTAAAGGTCAACTTAATAATGCAAATTTACAGCAATGTCTGGTTTTCTTTCTGTAATTGGGGCAATGAACTGCACTCATATTGCAATAAGGGCACCTAGCAAGAGTGAACCGTAAGCAGTGACAGTCCAATTACATGCAAATCACCCGTGATGTTAGGATGAGGCTGACAAACGCTGTGGCTCAGTGGCCTGGGTCAACATGCGATCCATTTACTTTGAGGCAAGACGACTTGCTGAAGGAGTTGTATGTGATATCTGGATGGATCAGGTAAGAGGCTGCTCTTCCAGCCAGTGAAGGTCTGCAGCATCGTCATTGTATATATATCAGGTTAATTAGCAATAGTCCATATAGGGTTATTTCAGAGTGGCAAATGGGTGGATTTTGAGGTGCTTTCATATATGTACTTTTACAAGATGATTGTGATTTGTAAGGTCCAGCCACTCAGGTCCTCAACAGTGAGGATCCTGTGAGCCAGATCATCCTCAGGGAATCGTGCCTCATGGACATAGTGCTGTAACTGATGCTACCATACAATGCAGGTAATGTGTCTCATTCAGGAATATGTGAGCAACTGCTGATTCAACACAAAGTCAAAACCAGTACCCAAGGATTCTCTGAAAAGACACAGTATCAAAGGAGTCCAGTCTTCATCTCAGGTCACTGGATAGCGTCCATATCTCACAACCATATAGCAAAACAGGAAGCACCAGGACTCTAAAGACTTGGACCTTCGTCCTTTTGCATTGATATTGGAGGAGCCACACACCTCTTTCCAGTGACCTCATGACCTCCCATGCTCTCCCAATCCGTCTACTAACTTCAAAGGAAGAGTCACCACAGACATGAATATCACTGTGGAGGTAAGTAATCCTGTTTTTAGCACACTTTCAGGCATTAATCCACACAAATGTTTACATGAGACCCCAGGACATCAACATTGTTGTTTGTAAGCCATTCCTGTGTAGCTTTGGCTTTATGCTTGGGTTCATTCTCTTGCTGGAAAACAAATCTTCTTTCAAGGCACAGGTTTCCTGCAGTCTGCTTCATGTTTTCCTCCACGATTTTCAGTATTTTGCTACACCATTTGATGATGTGTGGTCTTATGGCGTTTTAGTCTGAAGGCCACAGAACCTTCATCTAGCTGACATTCCAGCAGAGTCTTCCATGTGCCTTCTGAAAAATACTAGCCCAGATGTTGTGAGTGTATTTCTAACAGTGGCTCTCTCTTTGTTTCCCCTGCCAAAAAGCTGCAGGAGTTGAGCACCAGCTGTTGACTGCACAGTCTCTCCCCATCTATTACACTGTAGCCTGTAACTCCTTCAGAGTTCTCTTGGTGGCCTCCCTTCACTAGTCTTCTTCTGGAATGATCACTCAGTTTTTGTGGATGGTCTGCTCTAGCAGATTTACAGCTGTGCCACACTCTTTCCATGTCTCCATGCTTGATTTAACTGGAGTCCAAAGGATATTCAATGACTTGGATATTTTCTTGTCTCCATCCCCCAACTTGATCTTTTCTACCACCTTTTCACAAAGGTGCTTGGAGTGTTCTTTTGTCTTAATTGTATAGGTTAGGTCACCATTACTGACTCACCCCAATTTAGACTTTCCAGATAAGGTGCGATTATACTACAACGTACAATCAACTGAAACCCCACTCAGGTGAGCTCCATTGGACTCTTTCTGTGACTTCTAAAACCAATTGGCCGCACCAGTGAGGATTTAGGCATGTCATATTAAAAGGGGTGAATACTTATATGATTATTTTGTGTTTTACATTTGTAATTATTTAGACCACTTGGCAGAGATCTATTTTCACTTTGACATTAAAGAGTCTTCTTTGGTTGATCTAAGTCAAAAAAGCCAAATTAATCCCACTGTGATTCAGTGATGCATTAAAATACAACGTGAAAACTTCCAAAGGGGGTGAATGCTTTTATAAGCACTTTAAATAAAAGGTACTCAACTGGGATGCAGTTGTATCTCCACAGTTGTGAGGGTTTTGTCACAGAACAGCTATTATTGACTAATTGGCCTCTTGCAGCCATGTTTGTGATGCCATCTCATTCAGACAAGATCACTGACAGGGTAAGCGAGTTTCTTGTATGTATGATTGAATGAGTTCCCAACTGTTTCTACTGCCATTTTACATGACGGAAGGATGTCAAAATGATTATCTTTTGACACTGTAAAGTGTAGAGTGCAGGTATATGACAATGTCTATAGTAAGTCCACAGCAACTGGACCTGCTGTGTGTTCCTGAAGACGTTTCACCACACATCTGAACTTCTTCAGCTCAACTGCGCGGCAGGGAAATTCCCCTGACATTTAAGCCCTTATGGGTAAGCCAACCATTCACCATAACCCAATCTACATGGTGTCGTGAACCTCTAGATCACAGGTGTCGGACTCTGGTCCTCGAGGGCCGCAGTGGCTGCATGTTTTCATTCTAACCATCTTCTTCATTAGTGAGCTGTTTTTACTGCTAATTAACATCTTTTGCTTTAGTTTTAATTAACTTGACTCAGGCCCCTTAATTGTCTCTTTTTCCTTAATTAGCAGCCAAACAATAATGAGACATCAAACAAGCCACCATATGACCAGCTCACCTGTGCCCATCACACAATATCTGAAAATAAATAAAGGTGAAGGTCTCAGTAAGATTGATCTCTCAGGTAACCAAAATATTTTGACGGTGTTCTTAGAAATAACAGAAAAATCAACAAATTTGGAAATGAGAAGAGCAAAAAAGCCATTGAATTAAATAACGGGCTTAATTAACGGCAAAAATCAGCTTTTCATTAAGAGACTGGTTGGAGTTTGAAATCCCAGTTTAGCTGGTCATCTGTTGGCTCGTTTCATGTCTCATTTCTGTTTGGCTGCCAATTAATGAAGAAACAAATCAAATCAGAGGACTGAATCCTTAAAAACAGGGCTATTAAAGTGAATGTAAAAGGAATTAATTAGCAGTGAAAACTGGTCACTGATTAGGAAAAGGGGGAGAATGAAAACCTGTAGCCACTGTGGCCCTCCAGGCCTGGAGTTCGACACCCCTGCTCTAGAGGCAGATTTTAAGTGAACTGCATGAATGAAGACATGGATTGTTGTGAAAATTCTGTGGTAAAGGTGTAAGGACAGCAAGGTATGTGACTTATAGGTGGTGCTGGAAGCCTCCTAAACTTATGGTGGCTTCTTTAAGAACGTAAGAAACAAGAGGAGATCATTTACTCCATCAAACTCGTTTGTTCAGCTAATAGCTAAGCTGTCCCAGTGTCTCACCCAGAACTTCTTAAAGGATATCAAGGTTTCTAATTCAACTACATGTATCGGTAGTTTTGTCAGATTCCTATAACTATGACAGCACTTCTAAACCAGCTATCTCCTCTATCCAAAATGTGTGTCTTGTCAAAGAAGTGTTCTTTGTCCTTTTGGTGTGTCACTCATGTACGCCTGGGGATCATCGTCCCGGCTCTGTTAAGGTAACTGATACTGCTCCAGGACGACAGGGGGTGCTCACTCTGACAATCTCTCCTATTCCACCCACAGCTCTGAGGAGTCACCGAGGGACAGCAGCAAAGTTGGCCACTGTCACCTAGATCTGGGAATGCCCCTTCTAGTCGGGACTTTATAAAGCCAGGCCGTCTCTGGAAGATGGCATGTGATAATGGACCCAGAACCCGACCTGGACCAATCTCCACAGTGTTCTCTAAGCCTCCCTAAGTCAAGAAGCATTCTGTTTGCTGAGTTGAAACACCATCTTTTTTTGTTGGTGCCATCACACACGTGTTTTAATTTACTACACTATTATTAAAGCAGGGACACCCACCTGATGCTCAAACATTTTGGAGCAGCTTGTACAATTCTGCTCTACAGTCACAGGGGTTACTACACCAGCTTGTGGCCTGTTGTGGGATGGAGAGCAAAAAAATAAATGAACAGATTCATAGAAAATTATTTAATACAGGTCTTTAAATGAAAATCTTAGAGAAATGAGCATGATTACCAGAATGGCAATTAAAGACCAGACAGAGCATCAGAGCAGCTAGGCAAGGGGTATAACTTTCATGGCAGACATGTAGTCACACTTTATTCATTCATCCACCCTGTTACTGAGCTCACATACCCCAGCAGCAGGTTACTACAAAAGCTGGCTTTGGCTCCGGGTACGAGGCAGGAACCAATCCAAGACCATCTCTGCACATTTACATTGGAGCGTGTTCTCACAGTGTCAACATTATGCTAACCTATGAGTTTTTGACAAACTCGAAGCAAAAACAGATCTTACATAAATACTAGAAGAAACAGGCAATACGCTAAATATAATACAGACAATGATAGAGCCAGGACTGAGACCCGGGCCCCTTGATCCCTTTGATCTGCGATGGCGCACCTAATACTATTTAATTCCTGCTGGCACCTTTTGAATTACTCACATTTCACAGCTACTAGTTTAAGAAAGTCAGGGCGAAAGCCTGCATGTGATGGAATGTAAGTGTATGGCTGTAAGGGCAGCTTGTACACAACATTTGATAAAAATCAAGTTCTGTAATCAGTAAGAAACAAGAAAATAAATCACTACCGCCCCCCTAGGACCCCATGGCAAAACACTGTTGCACGCTTCTGGTCCACCATGGGGTATCCATTAGGCTAAATGACCCCATTGTGCTGTTTTATTTATGTGTCATGCAGCATCACCTAGAAGTCTGGGAAACTGAACAGGGAAACAGGTGATAAAGGAAGGGGAAGCAGACACTCCATGCGTAACTGTGTACATATTTAAGATGACTGTGCACATTAACTCAAGGTTCTGAGTTTTTCAGTGTGCAAACAAAGCATAATTCTATCCTAAGAATAATTAATTTGACACAAGCAAACATTTATCAAACACAAACTCATGCATATGAAGGTGGGCACCAAAAGTCACGTTTTTTAGACAGAAGAGTAGTACATCTTGAAAATAAAAAATGCAGCTGTTTATTAGCTACGAATACAAAGAGCACTCACCTTGTAATTTGACTGCTAAGTCATGACCTGCAGATTTAGCCCTCCCATGTTGTGTCACGTGTTGGCTTTGTCTCCCAAAGTTGTGATGCCCAAAATGTCCGGACAAGATGTTTCCTGTAGCATTATTAAGTTTAGTATTGTAACATCCATCCATTCAGTTTCTGGCACAATCTGAAACTAGCCTGGATTGGCACATTCATCCATGTACACACATTCAGTCGTTCTGGGAAAAAAAATAATTAAACTGGACAACTATGCAAATTCAACACATGCAGTGAGTGGGTCAGGAATTGAACTCGGGTCCCTGGAGCTGTGAGACAGAAGTGCTCGCCACTGTGCCATCTCTGTTAAGGTACTGCAAGTAAGAAATAAGCAACCCTTAATATGCAGTTGTATAGTCATTTTCAGTCAGATCAACATCATTGTAAACTTTTTTTGTTTTGTTGTAATGAACAAAATACTATATCACCAAAGTTGTCTAAAAATATACACATTTATTATTATGTACAGAAAATAACAGAACAGTAAGAAAAGGCCATTCTTGTTTTGAAAGTCCCCTGAATCTATAACAAACATTTTATGTCATGCAATACAAAAATCCACTATTAAAATTCCAACACAACCAATATACACCTAAAACGTTATCATTTAAAGACTTAGAATGCATCTAAGGTTGTTTGTTATATACTTGTGCCATTAATGGATAATGTTTCCTCCTAAGGGAAAAAAATGGTGCAAATTACACTTTGGAGTGCTTTGAAAGTAACAACTTAATTCCAGTATTTAAACAGTTGTTTAGACAGTTTGTGAAGGTATAATTTGCATACGAGCAGCAGCTTAATTCAGTTCAACATAAAGCGATCTGTGTTAAAGCTGAAACAAGCAAGATATGCAACCAGTGACTGGGGGGCCCACTTATTTGTCAACTGGGAAAAACAGTTTTGACAAAAGTAGAACTTCATGAAATAAACATAGCAAACGTTGAGCAATATTTATTTACATTGCATTAACACCTCCTCTATGATGTGATAATCAAACTAAAAAAATGCATGCGGCTTAACTACATATTTTTTTCCCATTTTTGCATAAACATTTGATTTTTCTCAGTGAGCCAGAGAGTAAAGCTGTAAGAACAAAACAAGTAAGATGAAAAGCACTTGCACAACAGCAGAGAATCACGGGACAAATATTCAGTGTGGGACTCAAAGGTGCAAAATCAGAGTGAATACAAATTGAGCTCTTTTGTCTTCTATACAACCAATTACTGTAAGTCTCTCAATTTAAATTGTACATTAGGCTGTGTCAAAGACAAATTAAAACATTGTTGTTACACCGATCATGCCAGGAGTCTAGGTATCTGCATTCATGTCTCTCTCCTTCTCAGATTCATGGATAATCTTTGCTATTGCACAACCAGGGTAATGACATGAAGGAATGCGTTAACAAGACACTAGCCTTCAACAAATTGCTTAGATATTAAAAATAAAAAAGTTACATAAGGCTATGTTACATGGTTTAAACAAATATTTCAAAAGACAAGTTACAAAGCTGATAAACTGTCACCATGAACATCATATACAGGCTCCAGGGATTTTTTAATTTTCCAGAATCATGAGGACATATAGATGACAAGTGGGATCAATCATTGCACCGTATGTACTCTACTAGGTAGAACTAACGCTTCACGAGTGTGTGAAAGTCCAACATTGCTTTTTGTTTAACAGTTTCTCTGAGAAAACTGGAAGAAGTGTTATAGACATTGATCTCACTATTGTTTTCTAAAAATCTATAAAAAAAAAAAAAGAGGTGGCAGTGTAATTTATTATTATTGATGGTGCAAGCAATTATGTTTTGCACCTACTAGATAATTCTAGAAAATATGCTTTTAAATATTAAACAGACCAAAGAAACATTTTTGCAACATTTAATGCAGTACAATAGCCATGCTAGGATGATAATAAAAACAGCTTATATCTGACTTGCCACTGCACCTCTATAAAGATGCCCACTACACAAAGTCGCCTGTGTAATAGGACTGTTTGGCTAGCTTACCAGCTTGTACTTTAAAATGTAAACACCCTGAGCTAATATCAAAATATATATTATCTGATAAATGAAGAAAATACTATATACCCCAATCATATCATACAGCTTTATTTTCTTTGATATTTTTCTTGCTGGTCCAAATACTCTATTAACCTTTCTGTTTCTCTTCTTGGTTCTCATCATCATCACCATCATCATAATCATCAATAATCACCCTCCTGTTCAGTGTCTCTGTTGAACTCCTTGTATAGTAACTTTCTTTCCGCCTAAATGGAGGGTAAGAGAATAATCACAGTTAGAACTGGGCAGTTTTATAAATGTAAATATCCTATAAATCCTGAATGTACATATTAAATGTGTGTGTACACAATTTGTAAAAAACACTAATGTAGGATTTTGTTTAAATGTATTGGTGTAAAATAACAATGTTATATCTTGAGTTAAGATGTGAAAACTAAAACTTTTCTGAGTTAAGAACACTGGCTATGGCTTGCAGGGTTAAGGGAGCATATAAGCTGAGCAGGCTAAATCGCTCATTATTCAGTTCTGTGACTAGGCTGGTTGCAGGCTTGGGTGTAGCAGTAGAATGACCTGCAGCAAATGTAACACACCTCTGATATAATATTGCTAGACAGCACTATATTTGTGCTAAGCACTACATTACAGTGACTTACGGCAAGTGGGCAGCCAGCTAAAAACAATACAAATTGACAACATCATTATTTTGTCTTGCCTACTGAGGTAACCATGAAGGCCAAATACTGAACCAGGAAGCAATTGCATGCAAGGCATAGTCACTTAGGAGTGTTTTGTGCTAGTGGAGTGCTTTAGAATAGATTCAAATCTGACCTGAATGAGCTGCATGAACTTGACCCCAGTGAAAGGGACTAGATCAATCGAATTTGAATCAACAGGACCGTATCAACATGAAACTGATGACTAGACCAGATCATATCAGATCCAACGGTCATCAACCTATACCTGATATACCAGAGCAGATCAAACTTAAAGGAAAACCCACCCAAATAGAACATTTACCTTATATGTCACTTACCCCACGCAATTTAAGAAAAATGTTACTCTCATGCTTTTGTGCAGAACGGAGATAACAAAGTTTGTGATATAATATAAATCTATGGTGGCCAATGCTGAACAGCAGCAAACATTATCAAAAAGTTCATGAAAAAATCTCATATTATTTGTGCTGCATAATCGATTTGTCAAGTCATCCAGTAGTATCCTCATAACGTCCCAAATACAAAAATATTGACTAAAACATTTTTAAATAAATGACTTCTAGTAAACACCCATTTATAAAAACTTGAATGTGCTCAGATGCTGTCGTGCATTTTAACTGAGCCCCTGCCTCAGTTGTTGGTCAGATGTCCATCCTAGTAACAGCTTTTGTATTAGCTAACATTGTGCTTCACATGGAAAAGTGAGTGAAAACATTACCAGAAAGAGAATTTGCCTTTTAATTGTGCATATCTGAAATGCTTCAAGAATCTAAAGGTAAATTCAACCCGTGCAGTTTCACAGCCTTCCACTAAAGAATGCCAAGGCTCTCCAGGTGTGGCTCACCGCTATGAATATAAATGTGACAACGTGAGGCAGGCCTACAATTCAAATATTCATTTGCATCTGAGCCCATTCCAGTTTAGTTCACAAGAGTGTTTATAAAAGTGGTTTATTAACATTATTTTAGTAAAAATGCTTTTGTTTGGATGTTTTAAGTATACAACTGGACAATTTTATTGTGGATTTATGCAACATGAGTAATGTGAGATTTTTTCATGGATGTTTTTGATATTATTTGCTGTTGTCAAGTTGGCCACTATAAATGCTGGTTATTTCAGAAATAGGCACGAAAACATTAAAGTAAGAATTTGAACTACATGAGGTAAGTAACATATAAAACAAATATAGTGGTGACTTAAACTTTGAACTATTCTAACTTTGAATGTTCTATAGTTCATACACTAAATTAGAGAGAAATTTGATCCAGAGTTTGAATGATGCTTTTACATTCGAGCTGCGCGTGAAGTGAAAAAAGTGCAGCAACAGATGGAACTTACACAGCGAGCGTAACCATCATCTGTTGTGTGTCCAAGTCATCTCTCGCTCTCACTAGAAAGCATCTCTAGTGTTACACTCATTTGTTTTCAATGCTCTTTTTCAGCTTGTTTTTGGTGTGTTTGGTACAGTAAATGCAAATTTTTACAGTATTTATTTTATTTATTGTCTTCATGTTTTAATCTATTATTTAGGGCTTTTAATTTATTTTTACCTTAAATTATGTGTATTTTCTGTTTAAGGTTATAAAAATGGGTATTGTCTAGGGTCTTGGAACGTATTATGAGGGATGTTCAGAAAGTTTCTGCGAAACTAAGAATTTCAAAAGCAAATTACATCACTTTTCTAAATAGTCACCTTTATTTGCGAGGCAATTTTTCCAGCATTGTACTAACTTTTTAATGCCCAATTACTACTCCTCCTCCTTTTTGAACATCTGTTGTAATTCACTTTCTACTATTTCTAATGGGGAAAACTGATTCAGACTTTGACCGATTCAGAGTTCAAATGGGCTTCAAATTAAGTTCCAAGTACAAGGCACCACAGTATAATTTTTGGGTGGAGTACTCCATTAAACAAAAGAGAATGCAACCAAATCATTCTCAAACTGATGAACCAGACCAGATCAACCCAGTGCAATGTTAGTAAATATATATTGTTTTAATATACTGTATATTGTACATATTTGAATGCATTCCCATCAGTAATACACATAATGCATTCCCATCAATACGCAGCTACATGAAGAAGACCTAATCAGCCTGAACCCATACATTCCACTTGCATGTACACAACTCACTTCAACTGATGCTGCAGGTCACCAAGCTGTCTTTGAAGAAGCCTATTAGACTCCTTCTGGTCTTCCAGCTCTCTCTGATTTTGTCGTTGTAAAACATCACGGCGGCCTATCTCTTCCTCTGCGTCATTCAGCTGCCTCTTCAGGTTTTTTATTTTCTGCATCAGCTGCAAAAAATATAAAGCACACACTGCCAATCAATTGCCAGTAGAATTACTTGAAGTACATCAAGAAAATATTCACAATGAGCATTTTGATTGAAAACATTTCTCTGGTAAGATGACGCACTGGAACAAAATAAAGGAATAAAGTGACTCAGTTGGTTAGTAGTACACATTTATGTCTGAATATCCATTTAAAGAAATAACATAAAACAGCTGTGAACATTCAAAATGAACAGAGTTGTTCAATTTATAACACATTTGTAACACTAATGATGTTGTAAGAAATGCTGTTCAGATATATCTTACATCTGCAATAACATAACTGGCAATTAAACAGTGACTTAATATAATTCTGTATGCTTATTATACCATTCAGAACAATATCGTCAACAAATCGGAGGTGGCCAGCACATATCTTTTTCCATATTTAGAACATTTAGATGTGTACATCTACGAAAATATACTCAACATGAAACACATTGTAGACAAATCTATACAGAAAATAATTAATACTTTATATGCATATAAAATATATACAATTTTGGCTTTGATTTGAACAATTTTTTTAAAAATAAAATCTTTATTGAAAGGCGCAAAAAAACTAACATCTTTGAGAAATTTGAAAAATTAGTTAATAAATTGATACACTTTTCCATTTAGGATGTTAAAAATGTGATAAGAAGGAGCCGGAACTCACAAAATGCAGATGTGATAGACTTGTGGCCGGCATGCTTAACTAATGAGCTAAAGAAACCAAGCTCAAGACTTGACGGTAGAAACCTTTCTTAAACAAATGAGTAAACATGCTGTTAATTGAATAAAGGCATAAAATACAACACTGATGAAAAAAGATTTTTTAACAGAACGACTCAGTGGGTCACTGGACTAGACAACGACGGGCCTTCATGGAGCTTTAGGGTGATTACATCTGACTCACTGAGATTATGGAAATGGAACCTACGACTGAAAATTGCTGGAAAAGTCATCTAATGTGACGTGGCCTTTAGAGTGACTGGTGTCTCGGAACTGGGCTGATGTGAGTGGTTGTGCCCTTTTAAGGACTGGCACCCAAATCTAAGGTTAATGTCTACAATTTATTCAGTGCAATCAGGATGGGCTCTGATCCTCCATGATTCTGTGGTAGAAGAAGCAAATTCAGAAAAAGGAGGTATACGAGATTTGATAACTAAGGACTATTTTAGGTTCAAAACGTGTTTGTTTTCTGTTTTTAACTTTAGGTAATTTGTCTTTTTACCAATACTAAAAATAATAATATATTATAAATCACCAGTAATAAATACAGTGCAGTATCACAGTAATATACTATGTGAAATACGTGGATAAAGTGTCTAGTGATGGATAAAGTACCAGTTATTACAGAGTCTGCCATCACATACATGCAACAATTCAGTAAAGGATTTTATAGTTTTAAATTTCTAGGTAGAATTTTTCAAACAACAGAATAAATGAAAAACACTTAAAACTGTATACATTTAGTCACTTTGCCTGCTCCTACCTGGTCTTTGTTTTCTTCTGAATGCCGATGCTCTTCTTCCAACTGTTCAGATAGCTCTTTAACTTTACGTTCCATCTTCTGAAGTGAGGATGTCAGTATGATCTTATTCCTATAAAATAAAGGGTAATTTTTCTAATACTGTCTACCATGGTGATAATACATCCTTCCCTTGTTTGAAGTTGTTCTTTCCAGCATCAATCCTGCATACACTAGCCTCCATTATGTGTGGCATATTCTACCATTATGTCATGCTACTGAAACAGATGTGAAACACTTTCAGAATCTGCATTTTCCACTACAGGGATGCATAGATCCAGAGTCTATCTCAAAAGCACTGAGAACTAGGCTGAATAACAACAATAAATTATATTTCCATCCCACTTGCACATACAGTCTCTTCACACTTGCTCACACTTAATCAATTTAGAGTCATAAATGAACCTAACAAAATATTTTTTGGCAGATGGAGACCACCAACGTATGCAGAGATTGACTTGTAAACCCCAAACACAAGACACTCCAACTGGGAATCAAACTAAGTGAGATGCTATAAGGTTACAAGCAAGAACACCAATAGGACCCGTTTTATGTATTTTTTTAAGTGAACAATATGATTAGATAGTGCTTCACTGTGGAAAATTACATATGAAGTATATTGTAAGAACCATCACTGCTGAATGGTGACCTCATCAGCTCAACCATGAAGCAGAAATACAAGTGACTTAGTCTGCTGAGCACAAGGACCAGACCAGCAGCCTGAACAGTCGCAATGGCTGCACTTCAATTTATGGTTCTAATGTTACTGCACCAATCCAACATTATTAGTTCCTTTCTTAACTGTACATCATTCTGTTGGTGGCAGTCAAGACCAGTGTTCAGACTATGTAAATGGGTCTGTTCTCTGTTATGGTTCCTGTGAAGGATTTGCACTCCATTCAGGGTTGGTTTCTGCTGTTGCCAGAATAGACTCTGGCTCTCTGTGAAACTGAATTGGATTAAATGGGTCTGAAAATGTTATGTACATGTGGTAACAATTGTACTGTAGCTCTGAACTTGTAACCCATGTTAGTCTGTGTTGTGCTCATAGCCTTTTACCTGACAATAACATCCAAGTCACTACTAAAGGAACACTGAATAACATTCAGTTTTATTTATTTATGTCTCCAGTTATATTGTGCTGTAACTGTTTACATTTTGTGTTACAGCACCCATATGTTTTAGGTGTGTAAGTATGAATAACATTTGCATTTTTCCTTTGACATAGAGCAGTCAAATCAGCAAAAGCACCTTGCAGTGGTGCTCACCATAGAAATGGTGCTCAGTATAATTTGGTGCCATCTGAATTCATCATGCACCTTGTGGTTCAATAGCTTCACGAAGATCAAAAAGGCTGCAGGTCAGCTACTTTGGAAACTGTTGATAAAGTGAAACGTAATGTTTGAAGCTGACCTGGAAATTGGTTCATGCATTTCTCCTGATATAAGTATCAGTATTTTTCTACACACTGCAAGTCATTAATGTTTTTATCTTACCAAGAATGAAATATTAAACTGGCTGCTTGAGACCTCTTCCTTATTACAGTTTTGTATGGTTCTGAAAAAAGAAGCACTAATGTGGAGGGCAGTCAGGGCTAAATTTATAGTGTGCTCTACTTGTAAAGGCATTAACAGAAAGCAGTCTTGCTTTATTATGATTTGAGTTTATATTGTCTGATTATTAAAAAAATAAGTAAATGGTTTACAACAGTAGTTCTCAAGTTCAGTCCTTGTGCCCAATCATGGTTGCATGTTTCTGCTCTAACCAGACTTACAATCAGTGAGTTGCTTTTAACTCTAAATGATCTCTTTGTTCAGTTGGTTGCTCTTTTCATTGTACATTCAGAAAATCATCATAGTGAGAGATTTATATTTCTAAGAAATGTAGAAATATTCAGATTTTTGCCTTAGTTGCAAATGCTCTTGTTTAACATTTCCTATTTATTTTTCCACGTGGAGCTTAAATAACCAAAACACAAGGACAAGAAGAATGAAAATCATTATGATGGTAATGAAAATTTTAACAAGATAAAAAAACACTAAATTATCCCAAGGTAACATACATAAACATTTTATACATTTCAGTAAACAAATTAGCAAACCAGTTTGGTCATTTCTGGATTTGCCCCCAGAACTGAAAACTGGGAAGTAACAACTTTCTTAATTACGGTCACAGAGTCCAAAAAAAACTGAAGTTGGTTGGGATGAAAACCTGCAGTCACAGGTGGATGGAACCGGAGAACCACTGCTGTACAGTATTCACGATACACCATTTACATCAAACAATGACTACTAAATACTGTAAATGGTAAAGTCAGCTACTGTAACAGAATGTCCGCTATAAGACATACTAAAAAATATCTATTTGTGCAATTAATTACTTGTAATAGTTTGAATAACAATTTTGAGTCATTTAAAAACACTTACCTCTCCTCTGCTCTTAGAGTGCTCTCCAGCTCTTTGGCCCTCATTTCACTTTTTGAAAGAATGTCTTCCTCAACATGAGAGCTCCTGAGATCCCTTAATTCTGAAACAAGATCTTTATTCTGAAATAATTAAAAGACAAATGCTGGTCGTTTTAGTTTATATTTTTCAATAGAATGCTTTAAGATTAGATTATAGGTTTTCTAACTTTTTAAAATTATTCTTTTGTTAATTTTAACATACAGCCCAAATGCATTTGTCACCTATATTAATAGGTGTAGAGAAATCACTTCATTTTCTGAAACTCTTGTTTTTCAATTCATATAAAGATCAGGAAATAAGCTGGAAGGAGGGCCTTGAACTTGCACTGACACAGACAAGTGTCCCACACTACAGTAAATCTTCCACTACACTACCATTCTACTAACAGGAACAAGTTATTGGCATCACAAAGTCATTCGTTCATCTAATTTTTATGCAGAATTGTAGGAAGTCAGTGACTATTCCAAACATATTAACCTTAAAGCAGAAATGAACCCTAGATAGGAAACCAGTCCCATCACAGGACACACTCACGTATTCACACCATCACACTCTTTCTGGGATGATTTAAAGTAGGAAGTCTACCTAGCCTGTATATTTATGGGAAGTAAAAGGAAACCACAACTTACAGAAAAACCCACATAAACACACTGAGAGAACATGGATACTTTAGGCTGTAACTTCAACACCTGAACCTGGATTTCTTAGAAAATACTGCTCATTTTAAGTAAAATTATAAACCTTTAATGGTGCAAGATGCATAACTTTGTGTAATCAGCAATATTAAGTAAGATGTGATTTAGTGGATTATTTTGATATTACTACAATAACATTATTTACATATGAAAATTAGTGTGCGATGTACTTTTATGAATTACTCTGTATTATTAATGTTCATGTTTCAAAGTGTCAAAAAATAACTAAAGACAAAGATGTAATTCAGTTTAAAGTCGCAAACAATTTTTATGATAAAAACACACACGCCACATAGTATTAAGAGAGAATGATATAAAACTGGAAAAAGTAACATTTTACAATGAAATGTTAGTGAATTATTTAGATATCATTAAAGTACAGCAATACTTGCTGCATTTTGTACATCTTCAAATTCAGTAACCCAAAGTAACATCAATAGCTCTCACTGGCTGTTTGTCCTTGTGATTCAGTTAGTGCCTTTGTGTATGTATAAGTACTGTAAGTATATGATAATCTTTATATGGTATGGTGTTCACCATTGAAAAGCATTATATATAATGACATTGTTTGCTTATGCCCAGAGGTATGAAATATAATATGTAAAGATATACCTGTCTTTCAAGCATTGAATTTTCGCTTTCTAGTTGCTCCCTTGCTTCCCGTTCCTGAATTAGTTTGATCTGCAGCTGTTCCAGCTGAAAAATATATTACATAACCATTTTCAAGTTTGTACATGTTCATTTACATTGCATCAAACGACTACTCTACATGTTTATCTGTGGAAATTTCAAGAGGCTTTTCATAAGAATAATTCACTGCAGAAAAATACTGGAAAGCTACTTAAGAATACAAAACAGAGATGCGTACTATATTAATACTTTCTGAAAGTAGAAAAGCTTTTTAAACAAAGTATAAAAATATTGGTCAAGGCAAAATGAATGGCTGACTCCATCACAAATCTCTTTTCTGAGCATTTAGATTGTGACAAACGAATTTTTGTTTTCTGTTCAGATTCTCATTGCATAGAGAATGCTGAAACAGAGTGAAAATACTCAGTCATAAGGAGAAGAAAACATGTGTTTCTATAGTGCCATGGCAAAGAAGTTGCAACAATACCTGCTCAGAGCTTCTTTTGAATTTTGCTGCCAAACGTTGCTCATTGTCATGGAGCTCTTCCAAATCACTTTCAAGATCTAGTATTTTTTCCTATGATGGAGGGAAATAAGAAGTTACACCAAAGAAAATATGAATAGCAAAATAAAGTAAACATAAAAAGATGGAATAATTAAAATACAGGGATTGACAGAAATCAGATATTTTCAGATCTGATATATTCACAGACGTATGGAGTTCCTGCTTTATGCTTCAAGATATTTAATGTAAATGATTCCAGCAAAAATACAGTATGTATTTGTAGGACCTTGAAAACAACAGAAAAGAATATTATATACTAGACAAAAAGCCCGTTTCAACAACGTAAGATGAAACAGGCACGAGTTTGTGTCAGTAGTGTATGAAGAACAAATGATAAGTAAGAAATAAATAAGAAAGTGATGTAAGTAATGATAATTAACTAAGAGGTTTGGGATATGTATGACTTTATCACGGCAAAAAATACTGTACACTTAAAAAAGACATGCTATCTATGACAACGTTTTTTGTTTGTATACTGGAGGCCTGTCAGTATGCAACTAAAGTTGTAAAATCTCTCTGTAGACTACATTTTTTGTGAAGACACTCTCACTGTTTGATAGTAATTTCTCTTGATGTGGCCCATCTTTAACTTGCACCTTCACATCACTCGCCCACTGAAAGTACTTAATAATAATATGTTCTTACGTATTATTTTAAGTGTGAGGGTTGGCTGTGATCGGGGCTAATATCCTACGCCTGGGCGGAAGGATTTGGGATTTCAGAATAATAATCCAGAAATGCGTAGGCTATATCTGCCGCCTGCCACGATGAAGCAAATTTTCTCCTTAGAGGCTTAGAGGCTCCTTTGTATAAGTTGGAAGTTAGACAAACTTTGAAATGTTTAAGTCATGAATGTACCTGTTGAAGACAGTTGTATAATGCGTAGGCTAAATCTGCCGCCTGCCGCGATGTTGGGGTTGGATGCGCAGAAGGCGACTGCGCATTCGGCTTCGGACGGAAGTTTGTCGGATGAAGCAAATTTTCTCTTTGGAGGCATTTGTATAAGTTGGAAGTGAGACGAACTTTGAAATGTTTAAGTCATGAATGTACCTATTGAAGACAGTTGTATAATGCGTAGGCTAAATCCGCCGACCTGCCGCGATGTTAGGGTTGGATTTCGGTCTCTTAAGGTTTTTTGGGCAGCGGCGCAGAAGACAACTGCGCATTCGGCTTCGGACGGACATGAGTGAGTGAGTGAGTGAGGAGGCAGGCGAATTATGTACTAAGATTTAGTGCAAAATTGTTAGGAGAGAAAGTTGCCTTCAACACCAAATAGTGTCAAAAGAAAAACAATAGACTAGTCTATACACATAGCTAAAAATTGTATAGGCAAAGTTCATTTACAACAAGAGCTAGACTGGTGAGAAAAAGGCACAATCTAAAATGAGTGCACTGTAGGTGGCTTTTAAATAGCCCAGTAGAGTTCAGTTATATTAAAAAATACTGAAGTCACCATTGCTTATCATTTTTGTCCTTTATGTAAAAATAATATTATTTAACATCTGCATATTTTTCTAACACTATGCTACTTTTTTCCTAGTAAATGTGTCTGTGAGAAGAATGATCTGGCATATGTTTGTAATTAACATAACAACCTGACTGCAATAAGCTGTGATTATGTTAAGCTTTAAGCAAATAAATAAGGCTTGTAAACAAAGGAGAAGGAGCACTGTGGGTACGGCTATCCTACTACCTGACACCTCAAAAGACTCAGGAGTGATTCCCAACCCTGGCACTGACAAATGTGCACATTTACTACACTTCATGGGTTTCATTTCTCTTTCACATTCTAAAGACCTATATGTTTGTGTACGGTGCTCTGTGACAGACAGGTATTTCAGTAATAGTTCTTGCTTTGAGCTTTATACTTTTAAAATCAGCCCCATGTAGTAGAACAATTTGGAAAACATTTACAAACTGACTTCTTCAGGTGTATCCATTAATGTTCTATGGGCTTTAAGTCTAGTTTTGGCTAGGCCACTCAAGAACAGTCACAGACCTGTACTGAAGTCACTCCAGCATTGTTTTGGCTATATGCTTTGGGTCACTGTCACACTGTATGTGAGTCGTCGCCACAGTCTAAGGTCACATGCATGCTGGAGCTTCAAGGGCCTGTGTGTATTTGACTGCATTCATCCTTCACTCAATGCTGACCAGCCTCCCTGCCCTTGCTATTGAGAAGCACCACCATAGCATGATGCTGCCACCACCATGCTCCACCGTAGAGATGGTATTAGGCAGGTGATGAGCAGTGCCTGGACGCAGGGCTTGGAGTTCTGTCAAAGTGTTCAATTTTTGTCTCATCAGACCAGAAAATCTTTTTCCTTATGCTCTCAGAATCCTTTAAATGTGGGAGTTAGCCACTTTACCATAAATGGCTGATAAATACAGTGCTGTTGAAACAGTCGTCCTTCTGACAGGTTCTTCCATCTCATCAGAGGACTCTTCTGGCTCTGTTAGAGTGACCACTGGGTTCTTGGTCATCTCCCTGATGAAGGCCCTTCTTGCCCAGTTACTAAGTTGGCTGTATGGCCAATTCAAGTAGAAGTCCTTGTGGTTCCAAACCTCTACCATTTCACAATTATTGAGGCCACTGTGCTCCTGGGATAACTCAAAGCTTTAAGAAATGGTTTTGCACCCTTGTCCTGACCTACAGTATGCCTCACAACAACTTTATCATGGAAGTCTACAGAGAGTTCCTTGGACTTCATAGCTTAGTTTTTGCCCAGACATGCAGTGTGAATTGTGAGACCTTATATACGTGGGTGTGTGCCTTTCTAAATGATGTCCAATCACTTTGGAGTGCCACAAGGGTCTGAATACTTGCATAAAAGAATGAGAGATTTCAGTTTTTGTTTTTCAAAATATTTTTCAAACTGTTATGAAAACATATATTCAATTTGTCATTATGGGTTATTCAGTGTAGATTGATGGACAGAGATGGCAAACTTATACATTTAAAATTAAATCTGTATGGAAAAGAGAAGGGATAGGCTGCAATTTCAAGGATGTTTTAAGATAATAAATACTAAATAATTTAAATCTAAATCAGTGATTTTAGAAAACTGACACACCGAATACTTAAACATAAATCCTGCCATTGAATTTCCAAGCCAACAGATATCTGCAAGAAATGCAAGACATAATCACATCCAAATTGAGATACAAGTTAATTTTCTGTATAAAACATGCAGTTTATCATCATTAATCATTCTGTCACTGAAATGTAGAAATACGAGGGACTTGTAAACCTCATACCAAAAGCAAGATGCACTAAATTGTCATTGTGAAGTAAAATGCCAGCTCCTATCCTGTTATTTAGATTGCTAGAATAAGGAATCTGTTTCACATTTTAAAATATAATTGCAGTATAAAGTCCTTCACTTTTTAAATCGAATCCACATACACTGCTGTTACCTGATTTGATTTCAATTGTTTATTCAGATCTTCTTTGGTCTGAGTTAATCCCTGGATTTCTAGGTGAAGATCTTCAATATGCCTTTCTGCTTGCTTAGCCTGAAGTTGAAAGCGTTCTCGCAGCTGTGTTTCTTCTTCAAGCCTTTGATCCTTGTCCAAGAGTTTCACTGCAAACTATAGATTTTCAATCAGATGTGGTAAAAATTAAAACATCTAAGTAAAACTTTTCATTTAATTGTGTGTTGTTTATTATTAAGAACACACAGCCCACATAACAGTTATATTAGTTGTGCAGTATTTAAACGCCACCAGAGACTGATAAAGGTGCTAAAAATCTGGTTCCAATAGACTTCTTCATCTGTCAGCTCCTCTCATTAGGGGTTGGATCATCTTTTTCCATATCTTACCGTCCTCGTCATCTTGCTCTGTCACACCCATCACCTGCATGTCCTCTCCCACCACATCCATAAACCTCCTCTTAGGCCTTCCTCTTTACCTCTTGCCTGGCAGCTTTATCCTTATCATCTTTCTCTCAATATGCCTAGCATCTCTCCTTTGCACATGTCTAAACCAACTCAATCTCACCTCTGTGGCTTTGTCTCCAAACTGTCCAACCTGAGCCGACCTAATCTTTTGTCCCTAATCCTGTTCATCCTCATCACACCCAAAGCAAATCTTAACATCTTTAACTCTGCCACCTCCAGCTCTGTCTCCATTTTTTTTTGTTCAGTGCTACCGTCTTGTAGACCTTCCCTTTAACTCTTGCTTGTACCCGTCTGTCAAAAATCACTCCTGACACTCTTCTCCACCCTCTCTTCACCTCTCTTTCACACTCCGCATTACTCTTTACTTTTGATCCCATGTATTTAAACTCATCCACCTTCACCAACTCTACTCCCTGAATCCTCACCATTCCTCTGACCTCCCTCTCATTCACACACATGCATTCCTTCTTGGCCATACTGACCATCATTCCCCTCCTCTATGGAGCATTTCTCCACCTCTCCTGGGTCACCTCAACCTGCTCCCAACTCTCATTATAGATTACAATGTCATCCGCAACCATTGAAGTCCATGGGGACTCCTGTCTAATCTTGTCTGTCAACCTGTCCATCACCATTGCAAATAATAAAGGGCTCAGAACCAATCCCTGACATAATTCTACCTTCACCTTGAAAGCATCCATCATTCCTACTGCAGACAACACCACTGTCACACTTCCCTCATACATATCTTGTACCACTCATACATACTTCTCTGTCAGACCCGACTTCCTCATACATTACCACAACTCCTCTCTAGGCACCCTGTCATATGCATTCTCCAAGTCCATAAAGACACAATGCAACCCCTTCTGGCTTTCTCTATACTTCCCTGTCAACACCCTCGGAGCAAACATCACATTTGTAGTGCTCTTTCCTGGCATGAAACCATACTGCTGCTTGCTATTCATCACCACCCTTCTTAACCTAGCTTCCTTCCACATACTCTTTCCCGTAACGTAATGCTGTGGCTAATTAATTTTATCCCTCTGTAGTTACTACAGCTTGCAAATCAGTTATTCTTAAAAACTGGTACCAGTATAATTCTTCTCTAATCCTCAGGCATCCTCTTACTTTCCACGATATGCATTAGACAATCTGGTTAAAAACTCCACTGCCATGTCTGATAAACACCCCCATGCTTCCACAGGTATGCCTGTGATAAGTCGCACTATGGTGATAGTCTTTGCCTGTGTGTTTGTATGAGTGAGAACAATAGGTGGGTGTAGCTGTTTATAGAACATAGTATAATAGGTTAAATAGTTACATGATGGCATTTATCTTGAACAGGATAGGTGAGGTCTAAGTTCTGGTAGTAGTAGGAGAAATGGCAAGCAGCTGCGGGCTGTAGGTGAATGTTCAGCAGCAAAACGGGAAGTTTGTGGTGCGAAAAATGAGACGACCCAGCTGCAACATGTAGCGCGTCCAGATGCCAAGGTGTCTAACTGCAGGTAGAAGAATGAAAAAGTGTGCTGTTTCATGTAGTGAGGCCCTGGGAGAGTGAAATGAGCAGTGATTACTTACCGGGAAAGTAATCAGAAGTTGCAAGGGACGTGTTGAGGATAGTTGTGAATACACATGCTGGTATGGGGCAGATGGCTTTGTAAACTTGCTTCCTGATTGCAGCACGTCAAACAGATTAAGGTGCATGCGTGGTGATTGGTAGAAGTGGGGCAAGAAATCTGTCAGGATTGGAGGCAGAAATATGGAGGATGTATAAGAAAGGTAAGACCACCGTCAGAGAGGTAAACAGTAGCTTCGAAAGTGGCTGTTGTAGTGGAGAGTGTATTGTGAATCTCTGGAAAAGCTGGAATGAGTGCTCGGAGAGATGCACTTCTTTTATTAGTTTATTTCCCCAGATTATTTCAGGAGTCGGGAATAAATGGTGAGCTGAATTTTTTTTTTTTTGTGTTGTAAGCCATCCCTGCCCTGAAGAGACCTGAAAAGATGGTGAAGAGGTAAAGGAGTGGTGTGTAGGAGTGGACTTTGAGTGCCTTGGAAAAACCTTTTCTGATTAGCCTGAATAAGGAGAGATGAAGGAATAGGCCCAGAGTGCCAGTGTATTGTTTGTTTGTTTTTAATTTTATTTTTTCACTTGCATAGATGTGGACTTTGCACTGCTTGCACCTATTTTTTCAACCGATGATTTTGGAAGACACCAAAACTGATATTTTCATATCACTTGCTTTTAATAAAGAACTATATATATAAATTTGTTTGACATCACGTCTGTGTCTCACTGGCTCACCCTGGTTTAGGCTTGTACATGACTACTTTATGCCCTGTGTAGGAGCCATTGGAAGATGGGGTGTGAATATGGGGCATCACAATGTCATCTGGAACCAACAGCCTTCCTGTTCTTTATGTTCTTCATTGCTGTACTTACTTCCTCCTTGCTAATAGGCTGCACTTCCTAGTTTATTATCTCTACATCATCCAACCCCTCTATCTCTCATTCTCTTCTTTCATCAACCTCTCATAGTACTCTTTCCTTCTATTCAATATACTCACCTCACGTGTGACTATATTTCCATCATTACCATTTATCATCCATTGTTTCATTTAAAATGTACACCATAGACTATATAGAAAGTTCTGGGAGAAATCCCTGAATCTTTACCCAAATGTTAATAAGCCTAAAGTGTTGATGAGGCCTGTAGTCCAAAGCAGTTACTATTTCATTTTACATGCATGTGAATAAAACACACATCTCTACATATGCATGTTCATTCTCTCTTACTGACAAACATCTTATAGCCTTCCAAAGATAATGACACATGTTCTGTGTATCAAAGAACTCAAAGCCCTTAATGAAACAAATCATTATAGATGATAAAGAAATCATACAATACATTGTATATTTATTCATTTATTGACATAAATATATTAAGGTATTAATACATGTTATTTTAGTGAATTAGAACAGTCTGTCTAAAAAGCTACTGTAACTCCACTAGCAGCAGAAGCTTGGATTCTGTTTGCTTCTATTACCTTTCTTCTGCAGTCTTTTTATTAGCAATTTTAAATGTCAAAATATAAAACTGATTGAAAAATATATTGAAAATGAGAAACAATAAGAACCGATAAATCAGTGTTATATTACCTCATCCTGTAGTCTGCTCAAGACAAGTGTCTTCTCTTCCAGTTCCTGTGACTTGTCATGTAAACTGTCTTCTAACTGGCTCAGTGTCTCCTCAGTCTTCTCCTTGTATTGCTGGAACATGTTCATTTCTGCTGTGGCCTCACCAGAAGCCTGCACTGCCACACCAAGCTAATAGAAAATTAAGTAAAAAATTCCAATCAGATATCTCATTAATTTTCAAATAAATATTGAATATACCTTTAGGAGAAAAAAAATATGAAACAATGTCATACATTATAATGCATACATGAATATATTTGTTAATAATTAGGAATTATGTGACAATGACAAAATGACTCAATTATACAACAAAACAATAAAATACAAGTACTCCTTGCATAGCAACCAAGTTCCATTATAGAGACCATGTCATTAAGTGAAATGGTCGCTAAGTGAAAGATACCAGAGCCTTGACATGCATATTGTTTTACAACTGCTTTCATTCCTGGTGATCTTTTCTTTCATCACCTCTTTGATTCTTGATTACCTTTTAAATCTTTGCATGTCATTACTGTATGACTACAGTGTACTGTATTTAAAAAACAGTTTTGAAGATCTGGATTAATACTTTTTGTATTGTAACATCCCAGGGCATGCGAGAGATTGAAGAATCAGCATCTCAGCATCTTTACACCAATGAGTGAGTGGCCCTAAAAAAGTTTCTTCAGCAGCAGCTTCCGTCATGCACTCTAGCTGCTTTGTCCTTTTGTCCCATGCATGCCACCCAGCTCCACACCACCCAGTTCACCTGAAGTTAAAGGTAACCAACATTCCACACTATCCCCCTGCCTGGTGAGCTGACAGGCTGTAGCTCGTTGCACATGGATTAGCCCTTACACTGGCTTCTCACCCTCTTGGACAAGTTTCAGCCACCCAAGGATTATGACCTTCTCAGGTCTGGGCCTAGGGGTAATATAGTTTATAGATCTTTTTTTTTTTAAAGTAGCCTAAACAACAAGAGGTTAAATGAAAACTCAAAGTACAAATAGATGGTGAATTGCCCAAGTACAAAAATAAGCAAAATAAACAGTGTAATAATAACGAGTAAAACATTAGGTTATACAATTAGTACAGTATAAAATGGCTTTCCTTTACTTCTTGCTGAAATGGTGTTTGTTCTTTTAAAAGACATCTTAGTATGGGGTGTAAATGGGCATAAACAATTCAAGTAAATATGCGTAGAAATAAAGAGGGCTATACAGGGTACCAACAGTATCAGCAAAACATCAGACATGAGTCACTGAAGAAGGCAGGCAGCAGAATGGTATTTTTATAATAGCCACACCTAAAAATGGACAGAAACTGAGGTCGTTGCTAAACAAGGAGTACTTCAAGTTTATTTCATAAAACATACACCTAGAGCTGGCCCAAGCCGTAAGTGAACTAAGCGGCTGCATAGGGCCCTGCAACTACCAGGGGGCCCCTTATCTGCTTTTTCCATCACAGAAAATGGGAAAGATGGGGAATGGAAGGTTTACAAATGCCGAATAGCCTATAGAGTTGGTGAGAATGTGGGCACACTTACCAATCTACAGGTCAGACATCCACCTCCCTGCTCTTCAATTATATTCTACACCGTAAAGGGACCAATCCTCACTCCACCTCACCCTCTCTGATCGCCAAGTTTTATTTCAATTAGGGCCTCAACAAGAACAAAACCAGTGCTGACCACACCTCTAACACCCACACATATTATGAAATACAAAGTTTAAAACAGCACCATCATTACTCCCCCATTACACTCTGCCTTCTACACAAAAAACTAATTCAAAAATTCAGAGCAAAATAATATCATGATTGATACACAACAGTATTTTCCTATAATTACCAGTTTAGCACCAAATTTGCCCCCCCTTTTGTAGTACACAACACCTATCCTGCTTCCTACATTTTGCTAAAGAATCGCAAGTTGTTAATCAGCTTATGGTAGGTATGTTCAAGTCTCAGTATGCTTTTAATCAGAACTTTGAACAAATGTAATGCATCAGTCACTGTGAGGTTTTTCCAATAAACAAAATGATGGAAAATGGTCCCTGTTATTGCACAAAAGGAAACTGATCATTTTCTGAAGTTCTAATTGTGTTAAGAAAAGGATTGCACTAAACTCCATTGCAAATCTCAGAAAATTTTTTTAGCCCCTTCCCTCATTCCAAGAATGAGCAGACTACTGGTACTCAACTAAAGCACCTTTGTGTGCAGTATGCCATGCTTCAGGATCATAACTGAGCAGTTAGTTGAAGATTTTTGCTTCCCTTGATTAAAAGAATATACTGGACATGCATCTATTATTAAAGCATTACCAAAAATTAAAACATCCCTATCAAATAACTCCCTTTGGTAATCAGGTGATTTACCATCCAATGCCAAAGTTCACCATAACCATAAAAACTGCAATGGAATTACTGTACCTCTGTCTCAAGTTTGATAACTGTACCACTGAGTTCAACAATCTTTTTGTCCAGATTCTGCTTCTCAATTTCCAAATCTTGCTGATTTCTTTCAGCCTGCCAAAGTTTTTCTTCAAGATTTTCACAGCGTTGATTTCTTTTTTCTAAAATCTCCTGTAATTTACACCATGTAGAAAATATAAATGTCAATCAGTTAAGACTTTGTTGTGCCAACATGGTAAAATGGTAACATCTCCCCATTTCAAACAGTACTTTACTTTGCCTACAGGCTCAATGCAAAAAAGTCAAATGCAGCTGGATACATTTTTTGGGAAATAAATCAGTCTCAAAATGCACTGCACAATAAACAAGAAAGCAAACTTAGAAGACATGAAGAAAAAGCAAAATACACAAGAACAGATTGACATTATGGGATGGCAAATATGCACAATCAGGATAGAATAGAAGATTAAATTGGAAAAAATGTTAAAGGCAGGTATAGGCGATTAAGCAAGAAGAATGCCATGGTAATATATAATTTACAGCATATTTTAAAAGGTGAGCTTATTTCATATTTAATTTGAGGAGTTGCATGGCTTGCCCCACTCCTAGACCTCATAAAAGTATAGCTGGCTTGTGCAGGACTGCAGGTTGTCTCTCCTATTCTATATCACACCACACTGTTCTAACAAGGTTTAGGCTGTGTAATATCATACTCCCTTGGTATTATTCATCATGCTTCTAAGTGCATTGACTTATTGTTTAGTTTTGGCTTAGGCAGTTTATCAGCACCTGCTAAATTATGGCTCATGATTCACAGTGGGCCCTGGCTTGTTACACCAGTGGTTATCTGAACTTGTCATGTTATTTATGCAGGAGATGGTGTAATAACTTCAGTTGCTTAGTTGCATAATGCCCTTTGTTAGAGATAATATTAGTAATTCGCTTGTAGGGAACAACATACAAAACGTCTAAGGAGGGAGTCATTGCATGTTGTTTTCTTGCTTACCATTATATTAGCCACAGAGTTGGTCATTATGATATCAGCATACTTTACTATGCTTTCTCAAGGGCTTACTCTACTGACAATCCATTTATTCACTTAATTCTTCTTTAAAGGATCACAAGAAGTTCCAATCTATCCTGGAAGCACTGAAGACAAGGCTAGGGCACAATAACACACCTACACTAAATTTGAGTTACACAACATGCATATCTTTGGTATAAGAGGAAAATACAAATTATTTTTTAACTGATTTTTTTTCCCTAAAAATACTCATTTGCTTTCACTTAATTGTTGTTAGTTACAAGATCTTATTGAAGGTGAAAAAGGTATGGTGTGAGTTGTCAAGACTTAAGCCTTCATATCAATAACAGCTTTAGTTCACAAGATTGTGTTGATTTTAAAAATCCACTGTACTTTTTGAAGGAGTGATAACAAGTCCATTTCTTGTGGACATGAACAAAACCATGATTTGGCAACTTCCTCTTTCAATGGAGCTGCAAGAATCAAGCTGTTCATTTCCAGATGAAAAGAAGCACTTTAGTCCTAGTGTCTATCTGGACTGCCACCCATCACACACTTTGTAATAGCTCATATGAGCACTGCTACATGCTCAACACATACAATCGTGTGAACATTTCACCTGAATATCCAACATTTTCTTGTTCATCGATTCCTGTAGATAGCCGAAAGCATATTCTTGGTCTCGAGCTTCTCCCAGAGCTTCCCTAGCTTCCAGAAGTTCAGCCTAAACCACAAACAGAAAATCTGAAGTTAGATAACCAAAAAGCAATCTAAATATTAGGTCCACATTTCCACCACATCATGAATAATTTATATCATTTATCATAAGTGACCTGAAAAAAGTAGGGGTTAAATAAATAATTGCTAACTATTTGAAATCTGATATTTTCCTGTATATTTGGATTATTTTATATCAGGAACTACAGAGAAGAAAGACTGTGGGGGAACCAGATATATAAAGGCATTTGACTTTAGTCATCTTTTCCACCATTTTTAAATAAGCTTATTTACATTCAGGGTTTCAGTTCATTAAAAGGCCTCAAATGCATTTTAACATTTTATGGATTTGATTTAAGTTTGTTTATTGAAGCTAAGCAGACTTTGTGCAGTTTAATAAATCAGCATAAAATAACAGTTCCAAATCCATTGTCTCTGGTTTCACCCTGAATTGAGACAGGCAACTAAGAAACCAAACATTCCATTTACTTTGCCCACCTACAAACAAAATATCCATCCATCCATTTTCCATCCCGCTGAATCCGAACACAGGGTCACGGGGGTCTGCTGGAGCCAATCCAAACCAACACAGGGCGCAAGGCAGGAACCAATCCCGGGAAGGGCGCCAACCCACCGCAGGACACACACACACCCACACACCAAGCACACACTAGGGCCAATTTTAGAATCGCCAATCCACCTAACCTGCATGTCTTTGGACCGTGGGAGGAAACCGGAGTACCCGGAGGAAACCCACGCAGACACGGGGAGAACATGCAAACTCCACGCAGGGAGGACCCAGGAAGTGAACCTGGGTCTCCTTACTGCGAGGCAGCAGCGCCACCACTGTGCCACCGTGCAGCACAAACAAAATATGAATATAGAAATATTTTGACACTACAAATGATTTAATTAAATGTAAATGACCACTCCCCAATGTGATAACACAGAACATACAAAGATAAGAATTTAAGTCAAGCATAGTGTGCCAAAATTCTGTAAATCATCCATCCATTATCCAACCCGCTATATCCTAACTACAGGGTCATGGGGGTCTGCTGGAGCCAATCCCAGCCAACACAGGGCGCAAGGCAGGAAACAAATCCCGGGCAGGGCGCCAGCCCACCGCAGGGAAGGCACACACACACACACACACACACACACACACACACACACACACACACACACACACACGCACACACACACACCAAGCACACACTAGGGACAATTTAGATTCACCAATGCACCTAACTTGCATGTCTTTGGACTGTGGGAGGAAACCGGAGTACCCAGAGGAAACCCACGCAGACACGGGGAGAACATGCAAACTCCACGCAGGGAGGACCCGGGAAGCGAACCTGTGTCTCCTTACTGCGAGGCAGCAGCACCACCACTGCACCACCGTGCCGCCCCTTTGTAAACCATCTGCACTGAATTTAAACACTTTCACGCACAGCTGAGAACAACATACAAACTTCAAATCCATTTATGATGCTGTGTGTAAACAAATGCCCTCAAATATCAACAAACCGAAGAGGCATTGCAAAGTGAAAGTGGGCGAAATTCAACCAACATGACAATAGTGATATTTAAGCTCAAATAAAAAAACAATTAGTTCAAATTATTTCTGCCAAAGGTTGCTCTACAATCATGGATTGTGCTGAATTATTTTTCTCCATGTTGACTAATCATCCATCCATCCATTATCCAACCCGCTGAATCCGAACACAGGGTCACGGGGGTCTGCTGGAGCCAATCCCAGCCAACACAGGGCACAAGGAAGGGAACCAATCCCAGGCAGGGTGCCAACCCACCGCAGGACACACACAAACACACCAAGCACACACTAGGGCCAATTTAGAATCGCCAATCCACCTAACCTGCATGTCTTTGGACTGTGGGAGGAAACCGGAGCGCCCGGAGGAAACCCACGCAGACATGGGGAGAACAAGCAAACTCCACGCAGGGTGGACCAGGGAAGCGAACCCGGGTCTCCTAACTGCGAGGCAGCAGCGCTACCACTGCGCCACCGTGCCGCCTTGACTAATCATTTATAATAAATAATTAAAAATTATCCATTTAAGATATTATTTGTCATAGTAGGATATTTTTAGCCTTAGATTATTATTCATGATATCTTAACATGTAAAACTACATAGACTTGGAATTTAAATAACAGTTACTAGTTAGAATATGTCCTGCGGTGGGTTGGCACCCTGCCCGGGATTAGTTCCTGCCTTGTGCTCTGTGTTGGCTGGGATTGGCTCCAGCAGACCCCCGTGACCCTGTGTTCGGATTCAGCGGGTTGGAAAATGGATGGATGGATGGATAGTTAGAATATCAATGGGAAGTTGCTTAGAAAATGTTTTAATATACTGATATTGCTAAAGCTTAAATTGAAGTGGATACGTTTATAGTTTGTCAGATGAGAATTGCATAATTGCTCCCTTTCTTTAACAACTAGTGGCAACACAATTTTGTCTTTGAATTAATATGGTGTACATCTGCCAAGGTTTAATATCTTTGTAAATTAACTAGCAAATACTACTGTCAAGTTAAAGATACTGTTCAGTGTGTATTGTTAAAAGCTTTGCATATTATTTCAAATTTAGGAAATTCCTACCTCTATCATTGAAATTTTATCATTGAGAAGCGTATTTTCTTGCTCAAGCTCCAGTACTCTGTTCCTGAAATTCTTCAGTTCATTCTGCATTAATGATGTGTTCCTTATAAGATCCTCATTTTGTACAAGAAGTCCTCTCATCTCGTATCTTATTTGTGTTCTTTCTTTGGACATCTCCACACTTTCAGCCTCCAAAAATGTATTTCTCTGTAAAAGAAAACCAGTAAAAACATAGTATATTATTATCTTGTACACTGACTCTCATAATTAGACTTATGACAAACTATTTTGTGTAATGACAATGTAACAACAAGTATGCCGAAGGAGTATTCAAACAGTCCAAACAAAGAACAAGAATAAGGCTGGTACAAACTCTAGATCTGTCAACATCAGGTGCCAATTGGTCAATGTCCTTCAACTTGCTAATAGCTCACTAAGATCTTGCCATCTCTGATGGGTAGAACTAAACCTTGACAGGTGTATTGCCAACAACTTAGAAAATGTAATCAATAAGAAATGAGACAGAGTAAATGTGATGGTTCAGCAAGAGGGAAATGCCCAGATAACCCCAGGTGGTCAATGCACAGAATCCTCCACAGCCTTCAGCCTCACCACAATAGTGAGCTAGTGTCCAAAGCCAGAATATGTAATAACTTGATCCATCTAAACTGACATCGGTGTCTAAAGCAACCAGGTTCACACCCTTGAGACAAGAGGGCAACACTTAGGATGTGATATTGCCTTTTTACATTGCTCTAGATTATGTGCTAACATACATTTTTCATAGAGTAAGGCTGGGTCATCAAGGACAGGCACCGTTTCTTTAATTTCTGTTGCCTGTTCAATGTGATAGTGGATATAGCTCTTAAGACCAATAATTCTCACAGTGTAGTCCAAGAACCACAAATGGTACCCAAAGGTGAGTCAAGTGGTCTGCATCCTGACAGTCATCAGGAAAGTGTTACTTTTAATTCACTCAAGTATTTTAATGTGCTATGTACTTACTTAAGCATTTATTGGTAACAACCAAGGCTGCTAGCCAAAATCGCCATTGCTAAAATCAATAAACACGTGAAAACTACCACCATGGACCACACCAACTAACTTCCTTGCGGACAGCAACAACTTTTGCTTCAACTCCATGCATTCCTTCACCACTGCTGCTTGCTTTTGTTGGTCAATTCTTCTCTCTCACTTGCAGCACTTCCTCAACCACAGTCTTTCTCCAGTCCAGCTGATCTCAGTCACTGCACACTTATCACTTATGGAGAGCTCACATCTGGTCAAAGCAGTTCTTTAACTCAGTGCCACAGATGACACCTGCTGTTAATTTATCTTCAAGGCTATGGGGTAATTAGTGATCACTGGATGAAATTTGGACTGTGAAAAGTAAATCCAGCAATACTGGATTTGAAACTTAATATTTTTCACATAAATGCCTTTTGTAAAATAAATTTAGGAAATGTAACACAGAATTATGTTTACAGGTGGTTGTTAGACTCAAGCGGTCCACTGTTAGATTCAATTTTAGAAATTGGTCCTCGGTCCCAAACACATTGAGTACTGCTGCATTAGACTGCCTATATAGGGTATTCTTGGATTGTTCTAATTGCTAGTGCATACCGTGATTATCAGAAGTGACTGTGTGCAGAAGGTACAGACCTATAAATACCTGGGAGTGCAGCTGGATGATAAACTGAACTGGACTGCCAATACTGATGCTCTGTGCAAGAGAGGACAGAGCCGACTATACTTCCTTAGAAGGCTGGTGTCTTTCAACATCTGCAATAAGATGCTGCAGATGTTCTATCAAATGGTTGTGGTGAGTACCCTCTTCTACTCTGTGGTGTGCTGGGGAGGCAGCATAAAGAAGAGGGACGCCTCACGCCTGGACAAACTGGAGAGGAAGGCAAGCTCTATTGTAGGCACGGAGCTGGACAGTTTGACATCTGTGGCGGAGTGACGGGCGCTCAGCAGGCTCCTGTCAATCATGGAGAATCCACTGCATCCACTGAACAGTATCATCTCCAGACAGAGGAGCAGCTTCAGCGACAGACTGCTGTCACTGTCTTGCTCTACTGACAGACTGAGGAGATCATTCCTCCCCAACACTATGTGACTCTTCAATTCCACCTTTGGGTTAAACGGTAACATTATACAATGACATTGACTGTTATACTTGCCTCGCATTCTCCACCTTGCATTTTTTAACTTGAACTGTGTTTTTATCAGTCTTTAATTAATATTGTTTTTATCAGTATGCTGCTGCCAGAGTATGTGAATTTCCCCTTGGGGATTAATAAAGTATCTATCTATCTATCTATCTATCTATCTATCTATCTATCTATCTATCTATCTATCTATCTATCTATCTGTCTGTCTGTCTGTCTGTCTGTCTGTCTGTCTGTCTGTCTGTCTGTCTGTCTGTCTGTCTGTCTGTCTGTCTGTCTGTCTGTCTGTTACATCAGAACAATGCTACATACTAAGGTCTTCTGTCAATTTTACTCTTTTCTATTTTTCTTCCAAACCCAATCTGTACCAACAAAAGTAAATAATTAAATGGCATTTACAAATTATTGAAACATAAAACAGTGAAATGCAAAAAGCTAGAATCAACGTGATCCTTTAACATCTGTAACTATAGTGTAGATGTGAAAAACAAATAAATGGTTTCAAAGGTTCCTACCTTTTCACTGATATCTAGAAGTCTAATCAGTTCTTGAATATAATCTCTTTTATTCTGAATTCCTGGCCTTAGACTAGGGAGGGTAGGCAACATCTGGAAAACAAAGTTCAGATAAGTTAAAAAATATGCCACTGAATAACTTATTCTTTTGCATACTCTTTCTATTTTTTATTTATGACATGACTCCTTGGTATGATTCAGGGTGAAATGTAAACCCTCTACTATTGTAAAAGTTTTGAAGATAACATTTTGGTTGTTGAGCCTTCATCAGGTATGGGTTGGAAATGAAGTAAGCAGAAAGGAAATATAGAGGTCAGGAGGGGATCAAAGTCAAATGGGATGAAAAGAGTGCAAAGATAGTGGAGGCACCAGAAGAGACAAAGGGCAAGATGAAAAGCTTAGTCAGTTATAAAATGCCAGAAATTCTGCAAAAAAAGGTTAAGCAAATTCAGTTCTTCAATAGTTGTGTTTGAATCCTTAGATGGAAGCACAGACAAATCAGTATGGCTATGATCAGGCTCAATGCAACAAACTGATAAAGGTTCAAAAGCATGAAGATATCATTAACTTTTTTTTGTATTTTACTAATGCGGAATTCATTTTCACATACATATATACAGGTAAAGCCCTATTATAACTCCATGTATGACCCATGTATGCTTGTTGATAGAGATTTAAATTAAGTGACAGGATATATTGATGTACTGTAAGTTTGTAAATTTTTTCAAAAGAAATTTATCATTTAAATAGGGATGCTTAAAAAGTTAATTGTTTAATATAATTAATTACAAAAAACTGTTTCATAAAATGGAGTTATACTTAAAATGGAGCAGTTTAACACATAAACAGGGAGAGGACCTAAGAGAAAATAAACATTTCTGATACCTAATCTTTTAAATAAGCTATTATCTTAAACTGACTTCTCCCTGAGAGCTAACATGTATATTCATGTTTGACAAGCAAAGATTGTGTGAGAAAAAAGTCAGATTAAAAAGAACTTACCCCCTTCAGTTTACCCCAGCTCTCATACACAGTATATCGGCCTTGAGGCAAAGCAGTTGTGGGTGAGGGAGCAACACTGCTGCGTTGACCATATGTGCTATATGAATTCATAGAGCTAGCAGACATGTCTGACAGTGTAGGGGACAGGCAGTCCTAGAAAATCATTCAGAAAAACAGAAATAATGACTATATTGAACACTTTCATTTTTTAGCTTGAAAAAACACAGATGTGGCATAATATTCTTCAGTAAATTACTCTAATGCAGCATTTCTTTCTTCTTTCTTCTTCTTGCCTCAACTCTTTTTTCCCCTCAGACTGCAACATTAATCTCTGTCTCATGCTGACTTCTTTCACACCGTTAGTATGTTTGCTAATCAGAAAATCTAAATCTGTATCAATTATCTTTATAAAAGAAATTATTTAGTAATTACAAATTGGTGCATAGTTGCAAATGACTACTGAATTCCTCTGTTTCCTTTCAATCAGTTTGCAAGATGTTCTCATTAAAAGTAAAAAAAAATAATTTACAGTTGTTATAATGTGCTGTTCATTAGGAACTGCACATGAGTTAGGTGGACCTGCATTATGTGCCAGTGCTATCAGACCTCTAAGTTTTGGAAAATCAATGAATTCTAGTGAAGATGTTTATATTTGAAAGCAGCAATGCATCTCATGGATTTTTATACTTTGAGAGGATGCCAAAATCCTTAACACATACTTGGGAAGAATATTTTAAAGCAAAAACCCATGGTTCCACACATACTTGAAAGCTGGGAGATTAGAAAGGAAAGGTTTGGCTAGAAGTGTGTCCTTAGTGTGCTGGTGCATCTGAATAAGAATTTGCATCTGAGAACTTCATTAAGCTTGTGTCCTTCTTCTGTAGATTATGGGACATATTCACTTGACAATTTCATAGGCAGTATCTGAAGACTGTTTCATAATTTTTGCCCTCCTTCATCCTTGAGTTGTTTTATGAAATGGTGATGGATCCTGTACATACATATTAATAATGTATGGGAACCTGCCCTGGATGGCCAGGAAGTAAGGAAATAACTTTGATGACAGCTTATGAATCCAGTATTGAGAAAATACTGAATGGCAATATTGTAACAAAGATACACTTCACCCTTGGCATCCCACATGGTTGGACACTAAGTGTCTAATATTCAGGGGTACGCCACAGATCAGACACATATGAAATTCTATTAGAAGTTCTGTACGTCTTGTGGCCGGTATTGCTGCTGACTGCAGAATTGTTTTGATTGTTGTATTGTTAGAGGCTTGCACATAAAATACCATTTTAAAGTGTAATCCTTGGCAAAGAGCATCCCACTTCTTATACCAAGTTCATCTCTACTGCCTGTCTCAGATCATCATTCTACTTGCAAAGTCCACTGTCCCCATTACCACAATTTTGTGATGGTTCTGACATAGATGTGATGTAACAGGCTCTATAATGTCAGTTGTCCAAGGGACACTGTACCTGTGTGGTAGTGGCATCATTCACTTTTGGGTTATGCTAAATGGATCCATATAGATAAGAGATCCTGTGTAGGAATAAGAAAGCCTTGCTTCTCCAAAAAAGTAAAAAGAACATTGGGCCCTGTGGACTATGAAATACAGTAATGAAAAATGACCAACGTCTGACTTTTTAAATATAGGAGCTAGAGCTTAGGGGTGCTATTCAGTTTAGTATTTCCAAATTACATTCTGACATAATGGTCTGGATTTTGAAAGGATACCTCTAACCTCAAATATGACTGCTGGTTTGCACAAAAGATTAATATAGCAAGGGGAAAGAACAGGGAGGTAGTGAATTCTGATTAGGCTATCTTCACTGAAATCCAAAAATGTTAGGTGATTAGGCAGACTACCTCATTCATCTAATTGTCAGGTTGGTATTCTGTATGTCTGAGCTGTAAATGTCTTTTGTTTTAGTGTGTTTCTGTTGTTGACTAAATGGTTAGCATTGCTACCTCACGGCTCCGAGAGACCAAGACACTGCCTACAGTATGTGGAGTTTATATATTGAATGAACATTTGTGTGGGTTTTGCTTTCTTAATTCCACAATTCATGGACATGTGTGTCTAGGAGATTAGTGGCTCCAAACTGACCTGGTATGGGCATGACTGGGTATAGGTATGCACATGTGTTCTGAGATGAAATAATGATGAAATAATGATTAGAAAATGAAAAGACTTTCTGTTGACTTCATCTTGTTTTCTCTCTTAAATGTGGATGCATTTCACCTACACACTAGGATATATATATATAATAGAAAAAGAAGGACAGATAGAAGAGTTTATAGTTTATCTTACAGAGATACAATGTATTAAACAACCATTAAATATACATATATATCAGTAAAGCCTCTGAATATGAGAATAGCAAAAAATGGAAATGAACAGGAAAAAATATAGTACTAAGAATATCATAACGCCAGCAATAGTATCTACTATATCTTTTCATGTTCATCATATGCTTGGAGCCCAAGAATGAAATCTGCCTCTCTTCCAAGGAAAGTAACTTCTCTTCACGGATGTGTTGTTAATGACAACTGTAAGGCAAAGTAGAATTGCTCTATTTTAAATCTCCCCTTGGGACAAATAAAGTATGTATGTATGCATGCATGTATGTATGTTTGCACTTACTTATTTCCTTTCTTTCTGTCTATCTTTACTTATTTCCTTTCTTTCTGTCTATCTATCTATGAAACGTGCATCAGATTTTCCTGAATGCTGTTTATGGTGTAGTGAGTTTAATGTAAAGTTGCTAAGACACACAGAGGCACCAGTAAAAATCACATGTGTCAAAAATCAGGTCACAGCCTGGAGCTTGGGAGGCAACTGTGCTTGCTTCTTAAACACCTGTTTAATGCTAACATTGTTTGATGCGCCACGTAATGTGGTAAGGTCTAGATAACTGGCACATTTCTTTTTGAAAAATACCTTGAAACTATGAAAGTGACATTTAAATAAATTACCTTGAAGTCAGTTGATTTCAAAAATCGGTCATAATCTATTATAGAACTTTTGTATGGGCTGTTAAAAACCCTGGGTGACTCCACAGGAAATGCCTACAAGAAAGTATTAAAACACAACATATGATATGTTCTGTAATACCTGCTAACATTTAAGTATATTATTTATTTAATTTATTCTAAAACATAGTACATCAGAATAATTTCACACAATCATGATTGGTTGAAATGAAAACAATGGCTGCAGTTCTTCTCTTTATTTCATCCAACCTTTACTGTCAATGCAAGCGTAGACAGATCTTCAATGAAGAGTCCATGCCACAAGTCCAAGCCACAGATTAATAAACAGTAGATGGGCCATCATTTGTTATGCCACTCGGTAATTCCATAGATGATCAGTTGCACTGCAGCGCTAACACCACTAACTTGATTTTTTAGTTCTAGCAAATCCTCCTGAATTGTCTTCTTGCACCAGACAAAGAGATATGTGTATATTCAAGAAACTGTATTAAAGATCAATACCAAAAATCAAAGAAACTGAAAATGACGTACAATCATCAAAGTGTGGACATAAAACCATTAACAAAGCTACAATGAGAATTGCTATGATACAATAAACAAATGATGTTCATGCTGAGAGCTCACACAGTGAACTTGGTTATTTTAGAATCCTTAATCTCGGATACTGGTCATGAAGTCAACTATCAGTGATGTGGCACATCATGCCTTCTGGTGCACCGTGTCCTGACAACACAACGTCAGAAAGTTGAAGCTTCTAAAATGGTGATGCCGCAAACAAAGAAAACAATAATAAAATTCTCCTAGTATGTAGTTACATTATCAGTACCACACACATATTAATACTTACTGAAGTGAATCCATAATAGTTTAGCAGAAAATGTATTTAAAGTATAATCCCAATTTGTAAAATTATGACTGCTGAATAGAGATCATCCCTAGACTGAGATACATACTTACAGTTCATACTAAGGGCCATCCTTTTATGGTACACATGTATGAGTGGTGGGTGTTTTTCATTTGGCTATTGGTATAATCAAGAAATACACAATACTATATATAATATGGTGCCCACATTATAACACTGCTATGCTATTTACAGGTTTTGCAATGTATCTTGGATTCAAGTACAGGTAAAACAGAGTTACAATACCACAGCTTGGTTAATTATTTTTGTATTCTATCCATCCACCAACTTAATCCACTTTGCTATTGACTAACATGCAGTGTGTTCTAGCAGTGAGACCTTACTTACGTTACTATACTAAACGCTAGTTTAATACAAAAGGACATGTCAACCTACTCAACAACAGGTGTTCAGAGTGTATATTAGACCTGTATACTCAAGAGAAAAGCCACATAAATAATTCACACATATAACTGTAACAGAAATTTGTATCTGAAGGATGTCACTTCCCACATTAAAGGAACGCAGCCTCCTAAGGAAAAAGAGCCTGCTCTGCAACTTGCTTATTTAGTTTCATTTGTGTTCCGAGACCAGTACAACCTGTCATTAATGAGGACCCCCAAGTACACTCTCTCAATACTGACTGGATGTAGAGGCTTTTTGGTGTGGCCAAAATCAATAACCAGTTCCTTTATTAATACACTCCATAAATGCAGAATCATCTGACAACATTTGCAAGTGACATGAGCTGCTGTTATATTTGTAGTTTGAGGTGTACAGAGTAAAGAGAAAAGAGACAGGACTTTTCCTTGTAGTGCTCCATTGTTGCTGGATAAAGGAAGAAATCGGAGGAAAACCTATGCAGACACTAGGAGAACATGGGAATTTCCACAAATAGTGAGCTGACTGTACCATTGTGCCAACTTCACAATAATTCTACTTACACACTGCAAAAATGAAATCTAAGTAAGTGAAAGTATTTATATCATGACATTAAATCATGTTTTCCTTATTGTAATAATTACTGACTTGTCAAAAAAAATTGTATTTACAATAATTTAGCTTACTTTAAGAAATCTTGGCAAGTAAAATTTCCTTAACCCATTGGCAGATTTTTTTTGCTAAATAAAAACAAAACAACACCCATTTAAATTTTTTGTCTAGTTTTTGCATATGCATTTTTGCTGTGTAGAATTTATCTCACTTGTTAATTTGAATAAGATGTAGAGTACTTTTAATTTTATTTCACATTTTATACTTAGGAACATTATGCAATAATATTGAACTTCTAGTTAGAAATTTTACATCTGCATGTAAAATAACATTCTATATGGACTTTCTCTTGGCTGGAGTGCATGGCATCCAAAAGGTAAGCAAGCAAGTGCCAAATTGTTCCAAAAAATATAATGAACCCTCACATTATATACTTAATAATAATACTATGTATAAAGATACAGAAGGTCTAATGTAATTGTGATTATCGTGCAGCTCTGGATTTCCTACCAGAAATATGGTCATTTCAAAAAGAATCCCTGGCTCAATGCCATTAAATGGTTACGGCACGCTGGATGCTTGCATTCAGGTAATGCATTATAAATGTTAGGAAGATCCTAAGCTGCATGAAAAATCAAGGTGATATTACACCTCCTGCATGCATTATGTATGCATGTAGCTGTTTTGTAGCCTACTTGAAGGCTGTACAAATTTATTATTAATGGTTAAAATGCCGATTATAGTATTGCCCCACATTCCCCAATGGATTCCAGCCCTAAGAGCAGGTGTAGCCTGAGTGCCTCTGCTGAGAACTAGTAGTTTTACCAACCTTTTTTTGGACCTTTGCAGAGCATTACAAGAATAATTCCAAAACTCTAAGAGTTCTGCATATAAATCTGGCTTTGTGGAATTTCCATGTTTTCCATGTATCTGCAAGAGTTTTTTCTCCAGAAACTTCGGGTCCCCTTCAACATTTACGTTTACTTATTTGGCAGACACCTTTATCCAAGGCACATTTGAGACACATGGTTACATTTCTTCTGTTTTTCCAACTGGAGCACAGGTGGGTGAAGTGACTGATGCACAATCTATGGTTGGTTACCACATTTTAGGTTTATGAGATGGAAGGATAGATACATGCATTAATGTCATGTCATTAGATCTCACAGGGATACATTACTACAAGATTTAGCACATATTTTTAACTGCACCTTGTTTGCTGATAAAAAATGTTAACATTTTACTTTAATATTTCTATCAATCAGAGAATATGACCAGATGTTTGGTGAGAGTGTAGTATTTGTGAAAGAGTACAGATAAAGACAAAGTACAGTACTTGCCTCAAAGACATATTCTCTTACCTTTTCAGATAAAGTGTCATCATCTTTCCCTCCTGTTACTGAAGAAACTTCGCTGTGGCTGGATAACTCATCCAAATCTCTTCTGTACAAGTTTGAGGCTGATCCAAAGTTAGATGTTTCTGCACTCACAGAAGATTCCAAGGTTGACTTTGTGTTGCCAAGTAAGGTCGATTCCTTTAACCAGGATGAGACTGACCTCCCATTGCCAGCAGATGTTAACTCTGTCAGACCCATTCTGGGTGGGCTCCTAGGCATCTCAGTTTCCCCTGGGGTTATTGAACCATTCAGGTCTGTAGATCTGGTTAGACTCTGGTTGGATGGGGCTGTAGTATCCTTACTGAGGGATTCTGAGGAAAGGTATAGCTGATATCTAGGGCTACAGTTCACTTTAGCTGACACTGTTTTACTCACAGACTGCATCATTGAATCTTGCTTTGAATTTGAAGCCTGTTAGAAACAGGACAGACAGGCATAAATGTCATTAAACAAATAACCTTGCCTACACTTTTTGTTTAAAGTCACATGGAAGACTGGCAAAACAACTCTAAAGTCAAACTTGACAGACAGGATAACTGAAGGGCTTGATGCAATTCCTATTTTCAAATAGTAAAAGCAGCCTAAGCAGGAGTTACAGTATCTTGTACATTAATTCAGATATCTGAATGTTAGACACAGGTTAGAGATTATGTTAAGTATAACAAAGCAAAAAATAGAAGTCATCACTTACCAAACCCGACTGGCTGTCTGTTAAGGCCATTGGGCTTTCTTTTGATATTTTTAATGTAATGTTATCTTTTGGTACAACTGACAGTCTTGGACTTTGCTTATATCCTGAGCATGTATTTAGCAAAATATTTTTATTGATGTTGGAAAATTCATTTCCTGCATGGTCACCAAGGCTTCTTGAGCTATAATTAGTGCTGTATTTAATATCAAGTGGACCGTTGCCAACAAAGGGTAGTCCGTTCTCTATAGGACTCTTTTGCTCTTCCGTTGATCTCCGAAGTGGTGAACTTTTAATTATCTTGCCATCCTCTGAATAAGAAAACTTCTGGATCAGATCTTTGACGCTGCCCGATCTTCTCAAACTGGTTCCAAATTTTGATCCTTCCTTGAGAGATCCAGCAGAAAAAAAGGTCAACTGAACATCAAATTTCTCCATTGATCTGTTATCATGTTGGAAATGAACCATTTGGATTACCTTTGTAGAAGTCGTCCCCACCAGGTGTAGATCCTCTGCACTCACATGACCTCTGTTAACATTTTCTCCGTTCTCTTTGATTCTGGCATCTAGAAGACTCTGTATTAGAAATAACACACATTGCATTATTAAATGGTAAAGTTAGTAGCAGGCGATTTAAATGGTATTTTGTGTCTACAGTACACTCATTCATCCATCCACATATACAGTATCTCTTTAATCCTGCACACAGACAATTTATTTATTTATGTATTATCATGATGGTGCAGTGATTAGTGAATTAAGAATCTATCTATCTATCTATCTATCTATCTATCTATCTATCTATCTATCTATCTATCTATCTATCTATCTATCTATCTATCTATCTATCTATAATGTAGTTCCCTTAATATCTATCCACCAATTATGGAATTTCTTTTATATACAGTATGTCTGCCCATCTTTCTATAGGTACTTTTGTATCTATCTATCCATCGATCTATCATATATAAATAATAAAAATAATACATTTTATTTATTTGTAGGCGCGTTTCTAAACACTCAAGGACACCGAAACCGAAAAGGATACTGCCTTCATCTATCATACAGTGACATTATGTTGATACTAAGCTCTACATTAACCTGGTATGACTGAGAGTGCCCTTTCTAAGTATTAATATAATTCATAACAGCTAATTATTGTTGCTGCTATTATTATTATTATGTAGTAATAATACTATTTAGTAGTAGAAGAAGAAGAAGAAGCAGATGAGGACAAAAAAAGAATAAGAAGAATGCCTTTGAATCATAGAGGGAAACTGAAAACCATGGAGGAAAACCACAAACGAGAAAAACATGCAAGTCTGAGCAAGTTGAGGGGACAATGCTACCCATGGTGCCACATTTTTCTTGTTTAGCATAGTCATAGAGAATAAACCATCTTGTTAAGTGACTGAGGTTGCTCTGCTGGGACACTGACTTTCTTCTGTAAACCTTGGCCTAAAAATGTGCTTAATAGAAAAGGCCTCATTTATTGCAGTTTCTTTAGTATTTATTTGGCACCATCAAACAAAAACATCAATGCTTTCAGGGCTGAAAAGCATTTTACCTAATTCTGTGATTTCTTAGGGATTTCGTAATAAATTCTGAGACACATAGCTTCAGAACAATTCCACAAATTGACAGCAGCTTTATATCACACTAAATGCTAAGTTCATTAAGTGATGATTAAAATAAAATTAAACTTACATTTAAATATTTTTTCAAAGCAGCTGAAGGAATTAAACACAATTTTGCATACCAGATTAATTTTCAAAATCATTCTGCTGTTTTCAAAGACCTTTTCATTACCACAGAAATTGGGAGAGAATCTTAAACATTGGTCTTTCTAGTTATGCATTACTTGGATCAAAAAAGAACAATCTGTTTTGTTACATTTTTTCATTTTCATATCAATGGGAATTTCAATTAGTAAAGTAATAACCTTAAGTAGTTTTTGAGATGAATATAATAACTGTAAAAACATTTGCTTGACCTTAAATTCTTATTAATGAGTTACAGTTAATAACTGAGTAATTTCTACACACAATAAAGAACATAACTTTCCTTAACTGCATAGAATAGTAGTTTCATTGAAATATATATTTTTAGTGGGTGTGTTACTTTTGGGAGCACTGGTGAAAAGTAGTAGTGCTGCTGCCTCGCAATAAGGTGACAGGGGGTTCGCATCTCGAGTGTTCCTTGCATGGAGTTTGCATGTTCTCCCTGTGTGTATGTGGGTTTACTCCCACAGTCAAAGATATGCCAGTTAAATGTTACTGTTAAATTCTGCTCTGTACTTCTAAAATTTATATTTTTTATTTCTTACTATATTGAGAAATTGTTCTGTTCTGTGTACTGCATTGTATTGTTTTGACCCCCTTCTTTTGACACCCACTGCACGCCCAACCTACCTGGAAAGGGGTCTCTCTTTGAACTGCCTTTCCCAAGGTTTCTTCCATTTTTCCCTACTAGGTTTTTTTGGGAGTTTTTCCTTGTCTTCTTAGAGAGTCAAGGCTGGGGGGCTGTCAAGAGGCAGGGCCTGTTAAAGCCCATTGCTGCACTTCTTGTGTGATTTTGGGCTATACAAAAATATATTGTATTGTATTGTATTGTATTGTAAATGAATTAGTGTTGTTAAATTGGCCTTAGTGTGTGTTTGTATGTTCACCCTGCAATGGACAGCCCACCTCTGTCCAAGGACTGGTCCTGTCTTGCACATGAAGGTTGCTGTAATAGGCTCCAGCTTCTCTGTGACCCTACTCAAGATAAGTGTGTTTTTAAAAGATGGATGGTTGTATTATTACTTTTGTGTCAGAGAAGCATAACGGAACTTGGAGTAACATTACTATGGATTTAGGTTAGAATCTAGAGTTGTTACAGTATCTGTTGCTGAGTTAGAAAACAAGATTAATCAGTGTCAATATCAATAGAATGAGAAAAAGTAAGTACACCCCGTGTTTTGGAGTGCACTTATTTTTTCACTTGACTGTATATATATTGACATAGAAGACACAAGTTAAGTTGGCACCTCCACTGGGGTGGATGGTTCCTTATACAGCAGGGAACCTGATGAAGGAAGGATATGCATGGACAGGTATCCCAACTGGTTTGTTTATTGATATCTTTCCTGGTCGGGAGGCCATTATGATAGGAGAATAGTGGGAGACTGCCTCCTGGAACTATGTCATTCTCCAGTACAGTTGGTGATGGTATCCTTCTGGTATGGATACAATTTTCACCTGAAGGGCTACGTGAGAGTTGTAATTTTGCTGGGCAGCCCTGTTGGGGTCTTCAAGTGCTACTATGGGGAGCTGATGGGAGTAGGCTCCCCTATCATGGAGAGGTTTCATCGGACCCAGAAGTGCTTCCTGGTTGCAATCCTGTTGCACTGAAAATGTTCCAGGGTTGGGGTTGATAAGCAGATGCTCTACCTCAGTCGGAGGTCAGAGTCTGAAGGAAGTGGACAAAGCTGGCTTGGAGGGGAGTGGATAAGGAAAAGGAAATAAGAGGAACTGTGACTGTGATTTACCAGGTGACGAAAAACTAATTTTTTTTTTGTAAAATATATGCATAGTCTGACATCTATATATGGATTAAGGAGACAGGACTGCCTAATATGGCAGCTGAGGTACTGGCCCTGTTTTTAATTCCTATTTCTTGATTTGTGCTTAGGTTGTTGGTTTCTCTAGTTTTGATTTTGGCCATTGGCTTTTGGATTATGGTTCTGTCTAAGAACACAGATTTTGGAGTTGTTTGGTGTTTTACCTTCTCTTTTATGATTATTTTTTTCTTAAATAGTTTTTTTTAATATAAAGATTTTGCTTGTATCAGGACCAGCAGTTTTACAGTTTTCTTCTGACCCATTTTGGGATATTTTGGGATTTTTCTTTGGTAATTAAAAGTCTCTGTCCCATTTTTGGTCTTGTGCAGGCAAGGAGCTTGCCATTTAATTTTGGGGATAGGCTGTCAGGGGTAAGGCCTGCTTAATGGGCCAATGCCCGTGCAGAGCGTAGGTCTGACTTTTGGTTGTTCTCTGAGTATCACAACACTGCCTCTGTGGACAAGTGTGACATCTGGTCCTTGTACATCTCAATTCGAGTCAAATATAAATGTTTGATTACCAATAAGGCCTGGTCAAGGAAAATCAGATACAGTGTAGTTAGCTTTGGCCTACAAAATAACATTTATCACCAGCAAAAATGGTTTAGGACTATTCTATCCAATGTCAGACTACTGACATTTTCAATGTATGCATTTCAATATTCATTCCAGTTCCAAAATATAAAAAAAAAATGTTAGAATGTTAGACCTTAGTTCTTTTTAAGGTTAAATCTGTTTCCTTCTATGTGTTATATTTTTTAATTTAAGAGTTGCCTAACAGGTCTAACATTTGTTGCATGTCATCATCTCATTTATTTTCACTCAAAAGACTATGAATCTAATATTTTTTCCATTTTTGTACTTTATAGCTGTAGAATTGCTCTTTTACGTATTGCTTTTAAATTTTTGTGTCTTCATGATGCTTTATTGGTAATTTAATGTATTATAATTTGACCAAAAGATGTTTCCAAGACTGAAAATATGGCCATCGATACATATATTATCAGACTTCCAAAGTTCCAATTTGTATACCAAACTTTTTACTTATTGCAGCATATGTATGCATATCAAATAAAATCAACAATTGGTAAGTCACTGTAATTCATGCTTAAGCTGAATATGCAGGGTGGTATGGTGGCACAGTGGTAGTGCTTCTGCCTCTCACTAAGGAGACCAGAGATTACATCCTGGGTCCTCCCTGGGTGTAGTTTGCATTTTCTCCCTGTGTTCAAGTACGTTTCCTCAGGGTGCTCCAGCTTCCTCCCTCAGTCCAAAGACATTAGGTTAGGTGGATTTGTGATACTAAATTGGCCCTAGGGTGTGTGTGCGTGTGTGTGTGTGTTAACCTTGCGATGGACTGACGCCTTGTCCTGGGGATTGTTCTTGCCTTGCGCCCTATGCACGCTGGAATAGGCTCCAACCCCCCACAACCCTGCTCAGAAAATGGTATTGTATGAATATTCAGATATATGTACCATCCAATTATTCTACTTAAATGTATATATTTACAATTTAGATGTACCTTACGTTTGTGTACATAAATAAAAATGTTTTAGCTTGTTCTAGAAATATTTGATACTATGCAGCTGTGAGAAAAGGCCTTTTTCAAAATAGCCACCTACACAAAAAAAAAAACAGCAGGTGAAGCTCAAGCACAAATACCTTTTACTGTATATGATGAAAAAGGTTGCCAACATATTCTGGTTGCAGGGAGAAAGAAAGGGAATAAGGCAGTTCAGATAACTATCATCTATTAGGCTAATTTTTAAAAATAAGGATTCAGTACAATAAGAGAGCACAGGGTACAATAGGGAGTAGTGCTGCAACATGGGTCATTGATTCAAATCCCACGACCGGATATTGTCAGCGTAAACTACATGCTCTTCATGTATCTGTGTTGGTCTTTCCTTCAAATACTCAGATTCCTCTCACACCTCCACAGATGTTCAGCTAAGGGGAAATGTCAATTCTGAACTGGCTCTGTGTAAGACTGGGTATGGATGTGTGTAGAAGTGGGACCTGAGATGGACTGAGCCATCTATGGTTGTTTCCTGTCTTGTGCTCAGTGCTGACCGGACAAGTCATGACCTCTAACAATCCTGAATTGGACTAAGTGGGTTAGAAAATTTTGTTATTTAAACAGGATGTTACAAAGGGCAGCTAAGACACCCACCTGTTCACTATCTATCTATCTATCTATCTATCTATCTATCTATCTATCTATCTATCTATCTATCTATCTATCTATCTATCTATCTATCTATCTATCTATCTATCTATCTATCTATCTATCAGAAAAGTTTAATATCTCTGTAGTGTCATGTGACAATTCAGGGAGCTGTCCAGCTTTTGAACCTTTTCTCTGAACCAAGCCAAATGGACACATTTGATGGGCCAAGAATTCAGCTAAAGATAACAAACCAGCCCATGTCTCTGTTGTAGCAGAGTCTTTTGCTTTGATGATGGGCTTCATTCATAGGCTTTGATCAGTGCTTGTTTCAAGAAGTTTAAACTGGCATCAAAAATCACACTTTTTTTCTCTAATGTTTAAGTGTTTTCTCCTTCACCACTTGTTTAGAAGTGTGCCTATGTTTTTGTAGTAGCAATGGGCTATGAAATAAAGTAACCTACTTTATTTTTAAGAGAGTCTTTACCCTCCTTTTAAACTTCAATGCAAAAAATGGAATTGTGCTATTGTCCTGTTGACTGAGCCACCCTGGGGGTAGAATAAGTGAAATGAACTAACTTTCTGAATCTTTGTACTATAATCAAATAAGGCAACTCTCAAGGCTTATTATTTATTTAAAGTATTCTCTCTCTGTCTTCTACAATTACTCTGATTTGCCAATATTTCAATTTTAACAACATCTTCAATCCACTTCCTTTCTCAAGTATTAAAAAGAAAAAGACACTTCAAAAGAGTAAAGCATATCAATATTCTCATCTGACAATTCATAAAATCTTAAACAATTTCACAAAAAAAGGTATTCTAGAATTTAAAAAACACTATCATCTATTAGAATGATGCACTTAAACAGATCCTCTCCTTCTCAAGTGCCACTTTAGTATTTTTTCTCCTGCTCTGTTGGAGAAGCTTGTCTCTCGTCATCTTTGACATCAGCCTATTAAGGTAGTCAGACCGTGACTGTAGCGAATATGTCCCAAGGAGCATGTTTCATTACCATAAGCCAGAAAATGTCATGCTTTCCTTTAACACTGGAGGATATCTAAACCTGCATACACAAACAACAAGTGATCTTAACAAATGCTAACAGTTGCTATGAATTGCCTTCAGCTCCCTCTGACTCAGCAGTCTGCCCGGCCTAGTGCTGAAAACAATACCGTGCATATTCATGCCCACTGCAGCAGCAAAACATTCACGTTAAGGTGTACATGCTGCAAAAAGTCAATGTCAAAAATTCCCTGTTTTTACGCGGAGAACAAAGTATAACAAGTATCTTCTGTATTCTATTTTCATTTCTGTTTTCTCATTAAAATGTATCACTTGAAATTACTGGCATAGAATTGGGATGCCCTTGATAATGCATTTATTTATGTCTTGAATTTATTTGCATTGGTGATCCTAAATTATCACTAGTGTGTGCTTGGTGTTTGGGTGTGTGTGTCTGTGTGTGTGTGTGTGTGTGTGTGCACGCCCTGCCCGGGGTTTGTTTCCTTCCTGCCTTGCGCCCTGTGTTGGCTGGGATTGGCTCCAGCAGACCCCCGTGACCCTGTGTTCGGATTCAGCGGGTTGGATAATGGATGGATGGATGAATTCATTGGTTAGGACAATCACAAAGCAGTTTTTCAGAAAGTAATGCTTTCTCAGTGCTATAACACATTTGTAGAAACACACTTACAGTACAAAGGAAAGATGGATCAAATGCGTATTAGGATAAAGAAGTTACCATGATAGAAAACTGCTATTCTGGTATTTTCCTTAACTTCTCTCTTCATATTTAAACACTGACATTGCAGAAAAAATGTAACAATTAGTACTTTACCTGAAATAACTCTTGACTCTCACCACTTGCAGTGTGTAAAACGATTTGTGTAAAATTTAGGTTACAGCAAAATTTAAGCTTTGCTCAGCAAAAAAAAAAAAAGCCAAAAAACTGAAACAAATGGTGTTGAACCACAAACAAAATTCAATCCATTAGCACAATATATTTTCTTCTTAATCTGCAACAGCAAGGCAAAATATATTCCAGTGCATAGCCTAGAAAGGGGGTGCAATTACAGAACACGTACCTGAAAGAGGTATTTCTCCACTGCTAAAATCCATTAGCCTGTGTACGTGACCACTGCTGAACACCCTGAATGATCCAGGCTTGCATCATCTTACACAGTTGGGGAAGTACGTGCAAATAGTGTTACCACTCTCCCCAAGTAAGTGGTGCAAGGAGGAACTAGCAGTGTGACTGTATAGGCAGGCTATGCAAGAGGCAGGTGAGGGCATGTGGAGTTGCATAAAGATCGGAGTTGTGTTGGAGGGTGGTCAGGGAACGAAACATCAGTTTGGTCTGTGGAAAAAGCCTTAGGCAGTGATATTCCTTACTTTCCAGTACAAAAAACTTAACCAAAAAAACCCCAAATCCCTCATTTTAGTAAGTGAGTTTTGCAACTGAAATTTTTCATGCTAAATTAAATTTAGGGTAATTTTGCAAAACTGTTTGTGAAATGTGCTAAGTACCTAGTTCAACTTTTTCCCTACATGATTTCAAAATATGGTCATCATGTTGTCCAGGAAACAGCCAAACAAAGCTAAGTTGAAGAGGATGTTCTGTAGCATCTGTGATATTTTTCTGTCTGTCATATAATGTCCTATATGCCCATTTGCTGTTTTCTACTGCTTCCTATATGTGATGACAGTGTAGATGCTATCTGTAGTTATGATACAGTCCTTGCACCATGCAAGTGTTATGTTACACGTCATCTCTTCAGATTGTTGTGAGCAAGGAATGACCAGAAGATAAAGAATGTAAAACAAAAACCGCAGTTAAGGAGAGGTAGAGGCTGTTACTGAGAAAGATATGAGATTGTGTGAACAAAACCAAAGGGCAAAACCAAAATCAAAGTTGAAGAGCAAAACAAGTTACAAAAACAAAATGCTAGGGCCTAAATATTCAAAACTATCACTAAGATTTATACAGATAAGAACGTGTACCTCATACCATGTTTATAGTGTAACTTCCCATGACATATCAACTGTGATCACAGGCAGTCCCCGGGTTACATACGAGATAGGGACTGTAGGTTTGTACTTAAGTTGAATTTATATGCAAGTCGGAACAGGTACATTATTTTAATAAATGCTATCGTTGACCGACTGTAACCAAGTGCTTTGCCAATGAATGATGGAGTTTTACCTCTCTCTGATCTTTTTATTATTTCTACTTTATTTTCAATGGTGACGGTTTTTCTCTTCTTTACTGCATCAGATTTGTGTTTCAGAGACATTCTTGAAGGGTGAAGACAAAAGGTTAAGATGAGATCTTCTGCACAGCGCTATACAGTACACGCTATCACAGCAGGAAGGCACCCGTCAACACGTCTGATGTACTGACAAGAGACAACTTCCTGCTATGTATGTAACAGTACAAGCAGGCTTGCTATTGAGAATGACTGGGGGTGGCGAGGGGGAGTTCATCACCAGCCCACCTTACAGTCACCTCCACTACTGTATGCTACCTACAGCGTCCGCCCACTGAGAACAAACACGGTGCGGCCAAAGGCGGGTAGTGAATCGCCCAACCCCAATTCAACAGGCAGCCATCCGAGGCACACTACAATGTTACCCCCGCCGCCCCATTCAGCCACAACTGGGTCACCGCTTGCAGCATTACCAGCCGTGTGTGCTGGGCAGGCAGTGAAACGCCCCCCTCTGCTCCATCCAGCCTGTGTCCAGTCAGAAGCAGTAGCTGCGGCGGTGCAGTGGGCGGGCAGTGAACCATTGTCCTGCACACGAGCCATAGCTGTGGCCCCGGTGACTATGGACCACGGGTCACTGCTTGCTGCTGGGAGCCGCCCGAGGGACACTACACTGCGCGATCAGCGAAATCACCCCCCTCCAGCCACAGCTTGCAGCATCCCCAGGCCGAAGATGACGGAGCGGCAGTTACTGAGGCGCATGCGTCGCAGCTGCGTCCTCGTTTGTAAGTCGTATGTCCGTAACCTGGGGACTACCTGTAATGCAGTCGCATGAAGCTCCTTGAGGGGTTTCATACGCAAAGAAAACAAGACATTAAAAAATAAACTGTTGAAAAAGTTAAAATTAAAAAAGTGACTACAAAAATATAATCCTGACCAAAAAAAAAACCAAAACAAAGCAAGCTAAGCCAAATTAGATGGATAAAACACACTTATTATCAAAACCTGATAAAACACACTTATTATCAAAACCTGATAAAACACACTTATTATCAAAACCTGACTCACACACTGAAACTATCAATGCCTTCTCAGCTTAAAATTGTTGTGCTCTGCAAAAGTCTATCCACCTTTGGTTATCTCTGGAAACAAGGCCTGATTTGCCATTGGCATCAACCCCAAGTCATGTCCCACCAGCCTTCCCAAGCCATTGTATTTATTGAACTGTCAGATGATCTACACAGAGCTTGAAAGAACATCTCCAGACCAGGGCTGCCAGACAGATGGGAGAAAAAGTAGCCCAGAGCCCATTCAAAAAACATATAGAACCTGTTAGTTGATTTATGTCAGTGTTATTTACTGAGGAGAGATTATGTCACTTTACAATACTTTTTTCAGAAAAATACAATTTCCTGTATACAAACTACCAAATATGAAATATGCAAAATAAGCATTTTCATCTAGCCCAAAACCAGACAAAAATCTCTACCGCAGCCCATTTTTAACATGGAAAGTGTTCAGAATAGCCCATTTGGATTGGAAATGACAACACTGTACTAGAACAGAAAGTATAGCTGTTAATGTCACTGCATCAACACAGGCAGCTTAATGTGGTTATGAGTGCCCTCAATAAATAACATAGCATAACAATATCAAACCTGTTTAATCCAATTCAGGGTTGCAGAGAGAGAAGAATTGAATTGAACAATACTTGTACAGAAATATTTTCACAATATTTACAAAACAAAAGGTAATTCTATCTCATTTTACATTTAAAAGGTACAGAAATGAATTTAGAAAACTTGCAGAAACATTTCTCCTCATAAATTAAGGAACACATGTTTTGTTATAATAATAACTACAGTATTTTATGCTTTCAGCAGCTGCAGCTATACAAACTACTGTATGATAAATGATTTGACAGTTGGAGATAAGTGACCAGTTCAGGTATCTATGGAAACGCATCAGATGCATCTTCCAATGTGTTGTTCTGTGAGTAGATAAAGATTAACACATTTGTTTTGACTTTATCGGCTTTTCCCTAAGAAACTGATGGTGAAATAGCAGACATTAATTCTGCACTTACAGTACTTGTTTGTTAATGTTTTATTTAAATTAATTTAAACATGCATTTACTTGATTTATTAATACCATCAGTTCTCTATAAAGTTTCACATCCGTAAATCTCTCAGATTCACTTTTGGCAGAGTTTATTATACCAGACCACAGAGAATATTCCACATGGGTGATATTTAAAATGTATTTAAATGTATTCATTTTACTAATGCTTTTATCTAAATCAGCTTACCAATCAATGCTATGATCATTCAATTTTTCATTAATAGCAGTGCTGCCAGGTTAAGTGTTTGCTCAGGATTTGTTTCCACTAAACCTTGCACATAAAGAATACATATACAGTACATTCACATGTCATTAAAATAAAGTGTATTAGAAGAAAATTATTTTCAAGTAAAAGTTACAAAGTTATTGTAACATGTTGATAGTTTGTAACTGTAGTACCAGTCAATCTGGGATCAGGTGTTGTAAAATGGAACACTGACAAGTATAGAAGGGTTAACTCAAAAGTTATGTTAAGTAAAATGGAAAAGACAAAATGGTATAAAGGGCAAATGGCTCAGTATATTTTTTGGTATACTGCAACAAGGCCATGTTCTCCTCTCTGGTAATTCTATTACACCCCTTGATCAGTCAACCTAAATCACACATCTATAGTACATATCAATTCTTTTTGTGATAATCCATAAAATCCTTGAGAAGGTCATATTTGTTATTTAGGGTATTAAGATAACAATGGCAATTAAGGTGCTGACACTGCTTACATTGTAGACCTCCACATCACTGCCTGAATATAGTCTGAATGTTATTGTTGTGTCTTCCTTGGGTTTTCCCCAGTCCCTCTGGCTGAATGTTGGACTGTGTTGTCAGCTCCAAAAGAGTTTGGCATGAGTGAGAATGGGTGCCCCAATTTGTTCCCAATGGTGCCTAGATGAGTTTTAGCTTTCCATGACCCTGTAATGTGACAGGTAAAGAAAATGGATGGCTACATGGATAGAATAGATAAGTAAGAAAAGAATACTCACCCATCTAATTGGTTGTGGACAAGGTGAAGTTCATACCAGTACAAGGAAGAAGCTAAATAATCCTCAGAGACTTTTTATTTATTTGCCTTTGATTGTGTAAGAAGCGGGTCACCAGTGAAGTACTAGACTATGTATTAATAGAACTGATGATGACAATAAAATTGAAACATCTATTTTTTGTGTTTTGTCGTGTTTCTGCTTTGACAGGTAAGCAGGCAGAACAGTTTCTAGCAAACGACATTCTTTTCCAATTTTCACCAAGTGACAAGTGACAAAATTAAAACTCTTGCAAAGAGCAAACCCAGACTTCAGAGACTGATGAGCAAATGCGGCAATTATGCTAAACTTATTATATAAATGAACTGGAACATTGCCAGAAACTGATTAGCAATCCAACAGATTTGGGTAACTAATGGCCATGCTAATGGAAGTGCTGTTCCTCTTAGGTCACTCTGGTACATATGTAAATGTGGCAAGTATTTTTCGTTTTTAGAAGTGTCATAGAGTGTATAAGAAACCCTGTATAAATGATGGCTTATTAGGAAGCTACAGATACAATAAAGAGGGAGTTATGAAACAATGCTCACAGGGGACATTTTATATATATATATATATATATATATATATATATATATATATATATAGTCAATTGACAGATCTAAAGAAAATTCACTGAACATTAAAGACATTATATTTTTGGTGCAGTCAAGTAAAACGATTAATGCCACTCAAAGTGTCTTTTTTTGAACTTTCAAAATCCTTTTCATATATGAAGTTGCTAATCTTTTAAACTTATTAATGGCTATACAGCATACACTGTGATCACAAGATGCAGGTCTGATTAAAGTTACCAGCATACTGTAAATATACACAGTTGAGTCTCAGGTTATGTCATCTTTAATTTATACCAATTCCAAACATATGAACAAGAACACAAAACACACACTCATTTTTCTTTTCAACTGAAATTTACCGTATATACTCGAATATAAGCCGAGTTTTTCAGCAAAAACGTCACCCTCGGCTTATATTCGAGTCAGGTCCCGCTGCCCCCCGGTATACGAACAAGCCAGTTTCCCTTTTGGTTTGTGCGTGCCGCTGATTTCCGCACGTGTTCAGTCTCTCCCTGTGCATTCCCTGTGTAGCAAGCGAGCAAGAGAGAGAGGGAGCGTGAGGGAGAGAGAGAGCGCGAGAGAGATAACATATTGTTTTTGTTGACCCTCTTCTCCACTTACAGAGCTAGTTTACTGTTTTTCTTTGAAATAAATACTCAAAAACATTTAACCTACTGATGCCTCAATTAATGTATGGTAATTTTATTGGTATTTATTTTGATTATTGAAACTTACCAGTAGCTGCTGCATTCCCCACCCTAGGGGTATACTCGAGTCAATAAGTTTTTCCAGTTTTTGTAGGTAAAATTAGGTACCTCGGCTTATATTCAGCTCGGCTTATACTCGAGTATATACGGTAATTCATTTTATCTAGTATCTTCTGTTCTTTACTTATGAATAAAACAAACTAGTTTTGATGCAGAGGCCTACAAAGGTACTACTTTGTCACCATTTTCAATCACTTTATGTGTTTGTGTACATATGTCATCAAGCAGAGCCCTGCAACAAGATTCATGAAAAGTAAGCAGATAGATAGGCAAGCTGGGCATATACAGTGGATTCAGAAAGTCTTCAGACCCCTTGACTTTTTTCCTATTTTGTTATGTTGTAGCTTTGTGTTAAAAGCATTTGAGTTAATTTTTTTCTCACATTAAGCAACACTCAATAACTCAGAATTACAAAGTGATAACAGGACTTTAGACATTTTTGCTAATTTATTAAAAATAAAAAAACTGAAATATCACATTGATGCAGTGAAGTATTAATACCCTTTGTTCAGCGCTTAGTTGAAGCACTTCTGGTAGCAACTACAGCTTGGAGTCTTCTTGGGTATGACTTTACAAACTTCACACACCTAGATTTGGGGAATTTGTGTCATTCTCTGCAGATTCTCTCACGCTCTGTCAAGATGAAAGGTGACCATCAGTGGACAGTTATTTTCCAGTCTCTCCAGAGATGTTGTATTGGGTTCAAGTTTAGGCTTTGACTGGATAACTCTAGGACATTGCCAGAGTTGTCCCTAAGACACTCCTGTGTTGTCTTTGTGCTTAGGGTCATTGTCCTGTTGGAAGGTTAACATTTGACACAGTTTGAGGCCCAGAGTGCTCTGTACTTTGCTCTGTTCAGTTTTCCCTCCACCCCATCTAATCTCCCAGTCTCTGCTGCAGAAAAACAACCCCAGACCATGATGCTGCCTCTGGAATGGTATTGCACAGGTAATGAGTGGTACCTAGTTTCCTCTATACATGATGCTAATCTTGGTTTCTTCAGGTCAGATAATCTTGTTTCTCACAGTCAGGGAGTGTTTTATGTACCTTTTTGAAAACTCCAAGTGGGCTTTCATGTGTATTTTACTGAAGTGAGGCTTCTGTCTGCCCACTCTGTCATAAAGCCCAGATCAATGAGAGTTGCAGTGATGGATGTCCTTCTGGAAGTTTCTCCCATCTTGACACAGGTTCTCTGGCACTAACTGGCACTAAGCCTGGGTGAACACCGGGTTCTTAGACACCTTTCTTACTATGGCTCTCCTCCCACAACTGCTCAGCTTGGCTGGGTGGTCAGATCTATGTGCCAGCTTTTAAGTATCATAGTAAAAGGTCCACGTTCTTGTGTCAATTTGATATTTTACTTTTTTAATGTTCAATAATATGCAAAAACATTTAAAATCCTGCTTTTTTGCTTTGTTATTCACTTTGGTGTTTAATGTGGGAAAAACATTTATAATTTTAGCACAATACTGCAGCAAAATGCGATAAAAGTGAAGGGGTCTGAATCCACTGTAGCTGAGCAGTAGAATAAACTCTACAGTAGAATAAAGTACTTATAATTTCTAGAAGCCCAAGTCCATGTCCAAGCTGTGCCCTCTCGAGGAGCATAGCCACTGGGAGAGGGACATGAGAACAATTTTTTTAGGAGAGGCAGTATGAGTTTCACTGTCATCAGTTAGCAATTAAATGTAATGTCCCTATATACCTTTCAGCAATACATAAAGTACTGTATCATTATCAAAAATTGTTGAACATTTAAGCTCTGTGTTTTTGAACTGACCAATAAATGAGGAGGAGAGGTAGATTGTCAATTTAAAAAAGCAATCCCATGTGACTTGTGTTTCCTGTTTATGATGTGAACTGATTTTATCCAGGAGTATCTTCTTAATACTATTTTAGCAAAAAATGCTTGTTTTGCATGTTTTGAGCCTCTAACTGGATACCTGACATGTAAATTATGAGACACGAGCAACATGAGATTTTTGCTTTTTCCATGGACATTTTTCACATCGTTTGCGGTTGTATAGCATTGGTCACCATTGGCTTCTATTATACTGTATCATAAAACTTTTTATCTCCATTCTGTGTGAAAACATGACATTACAAATTTTCTCACCCACCACTACAAGCAACATAAAAAAATGTAGTTTTTTGCGGAGTTTTCCTTTAAAGGTAGCCACAGTAATTTGAAAGAAAAAAAAAGATCAATATCAGGAACGCATTGTTCTCAAGGCTTCATGCTACATCTTGATTTTCACACATTATTGAGGAGTATGGTAAATTTGAAATAACCATCATGGAAGCCTACAAGTGTTCCTTCTTTGCTTACCTTTCTGTTTTACCCCTGCTTTACCCCTGTTTTAAAACACCCAGCTCAAGTGTCACTCTGCTCCGTGAGGTACAGAGTATGTTTATGGTACTCTGATTGGTTAAAGGTTTTGACTGTTTTTGTGCGTCCAATACTCTAACGCAGAGGGCTGCGTATGTCTGCTTTTTTAAATTATTTTTTCTCAACATATCAACGCTATCACACACCATACTACTCTTGGTATTTCTACAAAAATACAGTCAAATTCAGGCCACCTTTGTTATATTTATGCAACAAAAGAATAAAAATTGGCATGTTTTTTAAAAACTCTTTTTTCGCCCTCACATTTTTTCCTGTTTGTCACCAGCAACCAATTAAAATCAGTGTGCCGAAAAGTTTAACTAGCGCTGTTTTACAGAGCAGTAATTACAGATGGGACTGGGTTATTTGCTGGAAAACTGCATTCTGGCCTAAGTTAAGTACTGGTTAACATGTAATGCTACAAATACAAAAGAGCATAATGGCAAGAATGGTGCAAAACCCCACCAAAAATCAACAGTAAACCAGTACAGAGATGGACATATATGGGATCTGCAAAATCCACAGCAGGAATGAAATCCAACACTAACTATTGCTTGATCATTTGAGCAAGTGTGAAACAAATTTGCACAAGAATTATTTTGAAGCACTGATAGTAAGGGGCCCTACAATGGATTAATGGCCTATATAAGGCTGTCTCACGGTTGCACTCAATTCTGCACCATTCAGTCTTGGAATGGAATTATTATGTTCACAAAATTAAATAACTGATGACTAGTGATAAGCAAAACAGAGATGTTTTGATTTGCATACTGTTTTGAGAAACTGATACTAAAATTTATTCCACTAGTGATTTCACCATTGTGAAATGTGAAACTCACTAAAGCAGTTTTTGTGAGGGGTTAACATTTTTTGGGTTAGAAAACAAGGCAAACTGCATCCTAATGACTTCTGTGTTTACGTGAGTTTTTTCTGTATATGTGTAATGCAAGTAATCACTTGCACACCAGTAAAATAAATGCTGTTTACGCCTGACATTCACATAAATAGTGAATGAAGGATTTTTGTGTGTATTTTAAAATTGTAACATGCTGCATATTTTACACACAAAGACAGACAAAAACCTACATATTGCGCACATTACTTTATTTTTTTTTTCACAGGAAAACTAAGTGGAAAGTTACTTGTATATGGTCCCCATGACATTACCCAGCAACCACCCTTTCCACTTTCTTTATTTCTGAAAACGAGGGTTTGCCAACTGCATGAAGAGCGGAGCTTCCAGTTTCATTTCTGTCTCCAATGCACCTTTAGTAATGCAATCAACAATATTGTCTCTCTATTATAATAATCAAATAATAAAGTAATAAAATCTTGGGACAAGATGTGACTTTTTGAAGAGACTTTTTGGAATGTCCTGTGAGACGGAGACTTTAAACATGAGATTCTTTCAAGCCACGTCATACTTACAACCTTTGGAAGCAAGTCCCGCGAGACAGTGAGTTTTACCATTAGATTCTTTCAAGTCATGCCCCACTAACAACCATTTTCAAACAAGACCACAGTCATCTAACCTCTCAGTTGTACGAATGCTCTCATCTCTTAGTCGTGTGAATGCTTTTAGCTGACACACTTCCTGTGCTCTAAGCTCTTTAAGCTCTTATAAATTTTATCAGGACAATACTTTTATACGCTCTAGATGACACGTGAACGACTAAGAGAAGAAGAAAGAACAGCGCATCGCAAAGAGATCCAAAAGTGTTGGAGAGAAACGAATGCAAAAAAGAACAATAATAAACTATGTGCAAATTCTGAAAATAAGGAAAGTAATAATCAGCCCGGATCAAGTGGAATTGAAAACCTTGCAGGTCCAATCGGGGTCAGAAATAAAAGACAAAGAGTAAAAGACAAAGTAGAACTTCATAAAGACGTTCAAAAACATTGGCGTGATACGCATGCAGAGCAGGTTAGAGATTATGAAAGCAGTGGAATTCGAAAGGCTCAAAAATAATGGCACGATACACATGCAGAGCAAGTTAAAGAATATTAAAGTAGTAAAATTCGAAAGTATAAAAAAAAGATAGTAAAGATCGTATTAGTGCTAACAAATGGAAATATTACTTGGTGAAATAAGGGAAAGTAATAATCATCCAGGACCAGGTAGAATTGAAAACCTGGCAGGTCCAAGCGAGGTCAGAAATAAAAGACAAAGAGCAGAAGACAAAGTAGAACATCATAAAGAGGTTCAAAAACATTGGGGCGAAACACATGCAGAGCAGATTAGAGATTATGAAAGCAGTGGAATTCAAAAGGCTCAAAAAAAACATTGGCGCAATACACATGCAGAGCAAGTTACAGATTATGAAAGTAGTAAAATTCTAAAGTATCAAAAAAAATGATAGTAAAGATCGCATTAGCATTAACAAACGGAAATTATTACTCGGTGAAATAATGGAACAGTGAATAGAGATCGAATATATGGACATAGGTGATATGTCAGAAGTATGTAGATATTGTAAGGCTTTAATGTTTAAGTCAGAGACTTGTAGATCCGTCTAATTTGTGCCATCAGGGAAAAGTAGTGTTTCTTCCCAATGAAGAGGCGTGTCAGTGGGAATCAAAAGATTTGTTGTTTGGTGAAAGTGAAATCCACAAACACGACAGGCAAAATATCAGAGTCTACAATAATCTGTTTGTGTTCGCATCATTCAATGCTCAAAACATAGATTTACATAATAATGGGCTATATGCTATGAGAATCTGTGGTCCCACTACAAATAAAACTATGACACGTTTAATTTTGAAGAAACCACAATTCGGTCATGCAAACTGGGTACTAGACATTGGCAAGTTTAATATTCAAAATCTCCCAATAAAAGAAGACATATTATGTAAAAATCTTATTGAAGAATTTTATCTTGAAGGGTTATCAACAGAAGAAATGAGTACACGGGCAATCCTAGCAGTGAGAAACGAAGTCAAACAAATTAAGGCAAAAATTGTCATCAGTTACATGGCAAATTGATTAAATGCGTATCAATAGACTATGCTTAAGTAGTTGGTGGTGATAGTGCGGAAGATGAAAACATCAAGTTACAATATCCCATAGAATATCTACAAGCGTTAACACTGTCCGGTCTCCCACCAGCTGAATTACTGTTGAAAGAAAATGAATCTTAATGTTATTGCGTAATTTATGTATGAGTGATAGACTATGCAATGGGACAACATTAGCTGTATTAAAAATTGGTCCAACAATTCTAACATGTAAAATTTTAACAGGCGACAATAAAGGTAATGTAGTACATATTCCATGAATATCATTAGACACAAAAGGAAATCTTGATATGCTATTCGTATTAAAACATTTACAGTTTCCCATGAGAATAGCTTTTGCTATGACAATTAACAAATCACAGGGACAAACATTCGAAAAAGCCGGTTTACTAGAGAGAAAGAAACAATATTCACTCACAGGCAGTTATATGTTGCAATGTCACGATGCAAGTCCAAACACGGAATCAAATTTCAATGATGTTGAAGAAAAGTTAATTCCAAATATTGTTTTTAATGAAGTTTTAAGGTAAAAGTGAAAATAATGAATTTGTAACAATTCCCATGAAAATAACAATCTCTTTAAATTATATATCTGGTTAACCAAACCCAGGGGTTAGTGAGCGAAGAGAGCAGGGGGCAGAGCCCCCTAGTCGTTATAATTGGCAAACACATGTCTGATGATACAAGAAAATGTCCACACATGACATGAAATTAGCCACATGCAGACCCATGTGAAACACTTGCATAGAAGAACTAAACATGTTTTGTTTGTTTTAGTGGCATGAATTCCACTGGAAAGGAAATGCCATTTGTTTTGAATTTGTTTCAAAGTCAAATTTAAAAGAACTGTTTCACTCTTCTCTACAGATTCAGCTACTGGTGTACTTATGAAGAATTTTCTAAACTTACATACATTATTTTCCCTTGTATATTTTTTCCTGCTGCTATATTACTGGACATTGCTGCACAGTTTGGTGTTGCTTATGAAGCAATGATTCTACAAATCATGGATAAGAATTTCCTTTCAGTTCTTTCAGATTAATATAAGATTTAGTTTTACATCTATTATAAAGCTTTGTGGGCAAAAATGAACTAACCTTAGCTGAGAGATCCGTGTTCCAAAATAACTTCTCACGAAAGTACTACATTTACTTCTGCATACTACTGTATGCAGCTCAAAGTAATGCTGATCAGGATTATCCAGTTGTGAAAGGTCACTAAACAAACTGCTAAAATGATGAACAATTGATGACAGCTATTGATGACAGCTGACAGGTGGCTACATGAAAACCTACTGTGATGATTAAATGTTTGGATCAGCGTTTATTTTTTTTATGCATCTCTATAGCTTTCAAAATAAAAGATAGCTAACCTGTAAATTAGTAACCCATCTCACAGTTAAAGGAAATAAGAGTGAGCCACTTACATGAACAGTTCATGTCTCAATTAAAAACAAAACAAAACAAAATTAGCCTTGGGATGGTTTACTGCCAGTTAATACCTTTGTAGTGTGATTTTTCAACACAGACTTTTTAAGACTTTTAAACCTGATTGTTAGTGGTAAGCAAATGAGCTGGGCTCCCCACCAGGCCACCGTCTGTATAGCTCATTATTGTGAGACTAGAAAGGGAGCTAGTAATGTAGGTGACAGAAATAAACGAAAATCTACATTTACCACCTACGAACTTACTTTATTAAGAAAAAAAAGCAATTGACAATGCAGATGAGCTCTTGGGGAAGACATTTTTTACTCTGGTTACTGTCTAAGCAAAGATAAAAGGAATTCATCAACTGGTTAATGAAGAAAACCCAGTGAATATACATCTGCACTGATAAAAGCAAGTTTAAAGTAGTAACATTCACAGAATGCTGTTGAAGCTACTAAAGTAAATGGTGCAACTACAAAAGTAAATTAGTTGTAATAATCTGATAAATTTAGATTTTCAAAAACACTTCAGTGAAACAAGCATGATGACAGTGGTTAGTTCCGCTGCTGCCTTACAAACACAGTGTTCACTGTTAGTCTGCATGTACTCTTCCCAAAACTGCAGTTTTCCTCCCACATACCCAAGATGCGTAGATTAGGTTAACTGGCAAATCCAAGGTAGTCTAGGTGTGCTTGTGTGCTTTTGTGATCCCTATGATGGACTACCGCTCTGAACAGGGTTGTTACCCATCTTGCGCCCAGTGATAAGCTCCAGTGCTGGCAACCCTATATTGAATTAAGTAGTTTTGAGAATGTACGTATAAGTAATACATAGAGAGAATGACAGACTCCTACTTACGTTTACACAGTGATGATTGAGCTCTGAAGACTTGTGTCCAGAGGACTTTGTAACATTTTGTTCTTTAATCTCAGCATGTTTTTCATTCAACAAACAATCTGCAACTGAATTCATTTGTTGTAGTTGTAATAATTGCTGTGATGACTGGGACTGTTCTGCTTAATCAGAATAAGAGTCTTTCATAGACTGTTATATCAGAAGAATGATGTGCTACAACAAGTTCCCTTAGTGAAGTATATACTTTATTATTAAAATAAAGCTAGAAAGCACTGTGTGTATATTACAGTCCTATTATTTATTGAGCTGATATTTATGTTGATTTTAGCTTTCATTATTTATGTTTGCCAATGTGCCAGACTGAAGCATAGAGTACAGGAAAGGTTATAGGCAGGGTTCCTTCTTGCCTTGCGTTTTTCTTTCTTGGCTCTTTACTACAGTGGCTCAAGCACCACTGAGTAAAGTGTTACTGTATAGTCCTCCATGTGAAGTCTCTGTCTATTCTTCACATGAGTTAGCAGCTAAGAATTGTTGCTCACTAAACCTTCAACCTTACATTCATTTATTAATGAACATTATCCTTGTCCTCTACACAGCTATTACACAGTTTATGCACTTCATCATCAGTGGTTACCAGTAAAATGAAATTATTACAGCATTCATACTTTTAAACTTTCAATCTTTTTGTCCACATTTTTTAACCATATCATATGTTAAATCTTGCAATCATTGTCCTTTCAAAATAATGGCACATTGTTCTATTTGTATTATCATAAGTTTTATCATGTTTCTTTAAATTTGCAAATATTGTCCAAATAATGACTTTGGGATACTGATGTGTTACAACACACAGATTTTACAGTACAAAAGAAACTACTGCTTATGAAAACTATTGCTTATGAAAACAATGCATTCATAGTCCAGGTTGGGTAAATTCTCACTCACTAGCTAAAGTCTCACACATACTGTATGTAATGTGCACTGTCCAGGATTGTCTAGTTTGGTATTATCTGTGGCTAATCCTGCTTTTGGATTGGTTAGCATGGTTCTGAAAGCAGTAATGTAAAGCCTGTGTACTCTAAAATAATTTCTGTCAAAGGCCACAATGGCCTAAAATTATCCAAATCTTATTATGTGACATCATCTACTGTTAAATTCTGCTCCGTACCTCTAAAAAATTTTTATTTTTTATTTTTTATTGAGGATTTGTTCTGTTCTGTGTATTGTATTGTATTGACCCCCTTCTTTTGACACCCACAGCACGCCCAACCTACCTGGAAAGGGGTCTCTCTCTGAACTGCCTTTCCCAAGGTTTTTTCCATTTTTCCCTACTAGGTTTTTTTGGGAGTTTTTCCTTGTCTTCTTAGAGAGTCAAGGCTGGGGGGCTGTCAAGAGGCAGGGCTTGTTAAAACCCATTGCAGCACTTCCTGTGTGATTTTGGGCTATACAAAAATAAACTGTATTGTATTGTATGATGTAGTCTACATTTCGGTCAATACTTTCAGAGGTAATTTGCCACATAAGGGAAAGAGAAAAAAGAGACTGACCTGTGATAAGAGAAGTAAAGAGATAATGAGAGAAAACAGTTAGAATACCAAGAAAGCTGTTGATGCTATACTCAATAATCACCTTTTTTACACCTTCTCAAATCTACTCAGTATTCAATCCATGGAAAACACTACAAATCAAGACACTTGGAGATCTTTACAAAGACAACATATTTGCATCTTATGAACAATTACACTCTGAATGTAACATTCCAGCTACACAGTTTTTTCCTATAAAATTAAAAATGTGTTAAAAAAATTACCCAGCTTTCCACATCTTGGATACTAGTCTTAATGACAACTCAGACAGCATTTCAACAATATCTAAAAATATTTCAAAGGGATCCTAGGGAATAGTGGGAATGAAGCCTTACAATTGGCATCTCAAAAAAGGAGTGGAACTCAGCCATACAATGAATACACTCCAGATCTATATGTGCCAAGCATTTCATAATTCAACTGAAAGTCTTTCATCCATCATATTTATTTCATCTAAAATGGTCTAAAAAGTAACCAGGACAAGACTCAACCTTCGAGTGCTGCCATCTAATAATAATTCATTACATTTATATAGCGCTTTTCTCAGTACTCAAAGCGCTATCCACACAGGGAGGAACCGGGAAGCGAACCCACAATTTTCCACAGTCTCCTTACTGCAAAGCAGCAGCACTACCACTGCGCCACCTGTGAGGACTAGCTCCAGTATCACTAAGCCATATGTTTTGGGAATGCACTAAATTAACATAATTTTGGACAAAAATCTTTACATACTTTTCAGTTACTCTTGGCATCACATTCTCTCCTAATCCATTAACAGTGGTATTTGGTGTACACCCGGATGGAATTAAAACGCATAGGGACAGGCTTATTATAATTGCCTATACCACACTACTAGAACTCAGACTTAGCTTGCTCAACTGGAAAAATTCCAATCTATCTCCTATAAGTCAATGGGTAATTGATATACTATATTTTCAAAAATTAGGAAAAAAAATAAAATACTTTCTTAAACGATATGTGCAAAACCTTTAAAAAACCTGGCAAAAAATCATTAAAGTTACTTTAGAATAAGAATGCTAGGTGTATGATTGACTCTGTTTTGCTATTACATGTATTTTTTAAAATGTTAGATCTGCTTTACCTTTTGTCACTCTCTTCTTTCTCTTGAGTGGGGGTTGAATCTTGTTTTTCTTTTTTACCTTTGTATATCTATTTTTCATTTGCTTTCTCTGCATTGATCTTGAAGTAAATAGTTGTATCTTTTACATTATTGTTATATTTGTTTGATTGAGTAACATGCCGTTCTAATGCTTTGCTTTTCGAAAATAAAATATTAAAATAAAAAAAGAATAGCTAGAAAGCCAGGCATAACCAATAATGAAAATTAGAATTGCTAACCAGAGTCAAAATAAAAAAAAAAAAGACCTTCGCCTTAATTTGTCTTGAAGTGCACCAAACTAACACTAATGAATGTTTCTTTTTTCTTTTCAATTGAATATTCCAATGCTAGGATATCAGGTGTATAACATTACTCACGTAAGTAAAGCTGATGTGAAGACCTAACACCTGATCACCATCTGGCTTTGTCAGATGTGTTAAACAGTATGGCCACTGCTACGAAAAATGAGCGTGAAACTGCTGCATAGCCAATGCTAATAACTAATGAGCACTCACCAAGAAACAAAATGCATATAATGAAGCTTACAAAGAATAAAAACTCACAATCAGTTGTCACTCACGTGTGCATGAGAGGCAGTCTAAGGGCTTAACTAAGAGTAAGATGCAGAGTCAGGGGTTGATGACCTGCACTAATGCTTTTTCTCCCTCTTCCACAGATCTCCAGAAGAGAAAACCAACTAAGGCTCCACCCACTTCCTCCACCAGACCACGCCCTCCTGCAGACCTCACTTCCGCTTAAATCCCACCTCTTCCTGCCCAGCACTTATGAAGCCAGAGTGCTCCACTCACCAACTCAGTCTCGTTTATGACTCAGTCTTTAATGATTACTCACTTTAATTCTTGCGATTACAACAATATACTGTACGGGGTAAAGCCCCAAAAAACCTTCTTCTTTGTGCTTTTGTCTTTTTACACAGTATGTACAATGCAAATGTCCATCAACCTTTGCATTTTACCGTGTTTCTGTAAAAGCACGTTGTGTATACCCATAACCTTACAAGCTATATTGCAAAAAAACACTACAATCGGTTATACAATACACTTCAAATTTATTGTGACAGCAAAGTCAATTTTTTTTCCCCAAAGTGAAACAATTCAAAATTCACATAAAATTGTGACCAAGGCAAAAGCCAGGAATGTGGCCATTGATATTTCTAAGCAAATATTGCAGCAAAGGCAAAAGTGTACCCCTGCACAGTTATTTTATGTGTGCATTCTCAACGCACTTGGAAACTCCAAGAAACCAATTGCTCCAATAACTGCTGAAATTTTAGAATGAAACACAAGAAATGTTACTATTGTAAAATGTTAAAGCAAATCTTTATATATAATGCGCTACCATGGCTGTTCCTTTGTCTGTCCAAGATTTTAATCACCTGTAGCTCTCAAACCATTTGAACTATTGACCTGAAATTTGGTACACGTATACTGTGTGACATCTACTATCTGCTTTCGGGGTGATGATTGACCTCCAAGGTTATTCCTCTTTTTATTTTTATTTTAATTTATTGTAGAATCAACTCTCAGCAGCGTCCAGCAGGGCTTCCGTGCGGCGCATGCATATGGGTGCCGTTCTCGTCCCTACCACATTCGCCGTCACTTCCCCTATCTCTTCATATCTTAAATCATTCTTGAGGCAGACTGAAGACTTAAGTGCCAGCTTAAGTGAAAAATTAAGGGAAACATATTAAGTAATTGCAACACAAACACTGAGTTAATCAGTTTTAACGTGAAAAGATGCCGACGAAAGAAGAGAAGAAGTGGGCCGCTAGGGTGGAGAAAACAAGAGCTGCTCAGGAAGCTGCAAGCATATCAACCTCTGAGCAAATGAATGCTAAACATACAGAGAAAGAGTCTGAAAACTATGAATGCTCAAGTCAAGTGTATTCACTGCACGTTATCGTGCATTGCGCCGTTACTGGTATACATTTAAAGAATGCTCTCAGGAAGTAATCAGCCTTTCTTCAACTCCTTGTTCCAATGGTTTTGTCAACCAGAGTGACATGTAGCCTAACATTCTTGTTTCTAAAAAGAACCATTATAGATCACATACTGTATACATAAATTGAATACACACACACAGGTAATGAGTGCCTGTGTGTGTGTTTATAGTTTATAGAATTTATGGTGTTCTCTGCCATGTAGGTTTTTAAATGATTAAGCATATTTCCTCAGCCACAGCTCTTAATGATTTGCGGCAGCATCAGGAGTACTTTTTTTTTTCCAAATAAGGCATATTGCTTATCTCAAACACAAGCTGTGGCAGGCCATGGGTGGTTTCTTTGTATTTTACACACTTCAGACATAGGGTCACTTCAAAGCACTATGCTAGCTATAAAAAGGATATAGCATTTAATTTTCACGGTCATCCAACTTTTATTTGCCAGAACTGGGTATTATCCTCTTTTGTGTTTTAAAACAGGGAAGCTTAGCCAGAACTAAAGGTGGATTTTAAAATGTACAAAGCCAGGATGCATGTAAATGACTTGGACGTCACCCTGGGTTATTAATATGGAACACTTAATTAAAAAAGTGCAGTGTCAATAAAACAGGAAGAAGTAAAATTACTGCACATTAAAAATAATAATAATAATAATAAAACAATCAAACCAGAAAATTATCTTGAATATTTTATTTTTAAAGATGTGATACTTAACTTCGAATAAAAAAACAGAATGACAAATCGTATCTCATGTCTTTGTTCATAACTAGACAGGAAAAACAAAACACATTCATTCACTTTTCTTTTCACTTTGCCCAGTTTGAGGTCTTGGGGAGTTGGCATTTATCCCAGAAGCAACTGACACAAAGTAGGACTGAGCCCAATATGGGACAGCAGTCCACCGTAGGGCGCATACAAACACAGTAATTTACACCAGTCACATGCCCTGGCTGTATGTCTTTGGACTATAAAGTGGAGTCCCTGAAGGAAGTCATGCAAATACAGGGATAGTTGGCACACTTGGCACAACAGTTATCCCAATGAAAAACTGAAATGGGGCCAAAAACTGTGATGTCATAATGCCGCTTACTTCATTAGCACTAAACATTTCCTTCATTCCTCTACGAAAGAATTAGTTATGTTATACGCATTTTGGGAAAGAACTTTATATATAATGTTTGTTTCAGTGCTGGGGATTCTATTTCTTTACATGATAACAGTGTTGAGCTTGTGCCCTTGTTCCACAGAAGTGACAGTTGTGATGCCTCACGGCCCTTCAGATAACAGTAATGCTAGCGGTTCTTCTTTAATTCAATGGATAAGGTCACTTTTGTGTGTTTGCTTCATAGCTGGGGTTACTCTCAAGTATAGAATGAACCAAGGAGGGCATTAGGGGCAATCCTAGCCTTGGTTATAATGGGGCCAGAATTTGTGATGCCCCTTAGTAAGAACAGAGGATTTAACTGGAGGGGGCTGAAAGAGAATTTGATGTATCAGCCTGCTATAGTGCAGCAACATCACTGTAACAGACAACTGGGATGTTACCCACCCAGACTAAAGAAGTTACTTAGCTCAGCTGCTTAGGTCAATTTTGCAGTCCGATGTATGGCAGCATTAAGAGGATGAGTGATACATTTTATCCAAACCAAACAAATTGACAAATTGCAGCACGCACAAGGAAAGATTGCAGTTTCAGTTGCCTCAAGGTCTCAAGGTGTCAATTGTTGGATATCATTTACCACGTGTGGTGAATTTCAGAGGGTGTGAAGCAGTGTTTAACATGCAAACATGCTAAAGTGCTTGGATGGCATCTAGTCTATGGCTGGCCTAAGAACACAAAGGCTGTGTCTGGCCCCACGTAAAGGGATGACCTATGGCCACTAAGAAGATTCTGACCTTGATCAGAATGGTGTTAGAAGTGGCAATTTCCATACCAAAGCAGATGAGAGTTTAATGGTGTTTGATACTGTATGTGTTGCTGTGCAGTGATGACTGTTGATTAGGTACTGAAGAGGAAATACAACATTGGAGAAGTCAGTATTTGGCTACAGATTACCTCATCAAAGAATGGCCATCTGGGACCTTGTTTTATCTTGACAGCAAGATACACAGAATAGGACACCATTACTGGCATTATCTCAGCCATTCACCAAATCATACTATACATATACACATACTGTAAACCAAAAAAAAACTGGCTGATGAAGTTTAGCCTTTACAGATGATGTGTGCACATGACATTTGGAATATAAGAGGAATACAGCTAGAAACAAACCCATATAAACATGTCAATGTATTCCAATTGACAATTAAAATGAGGTTCAAATCTTATGAGACTGTTAAAGTACCTTCTGCATAGCATTCTTCTAAAGAATACTCAAGCTGCACTCATTCATCCATCCATTTGCTTTCCAGAGTGGGTCATTCAACAAGTAGAGCCTATTTCAGGTAGGATGAGGTACAGGACATACACAATTACCCAGTATATATAGTGTTCTCCATGGTATTGGGAGAATGAAATAAAAATTTTTATTTTTCATGTAAACACAAGCAATTTAGATTTCAAATAAAAATATTAATATGAAGTAGAAACACAGAATATCAATTTCTTTTTCTGTGCTTTTCTGTGTACACATGTGTTAAAATTGTTAACAACAGTATTGTTCTGAATGATTTTACTGTGTCAAAGCTTATGGAGGGCACTGCGTTTAAACTTCAACTTTCCCTCTTGTCATATTACTGCTGCTCGCTATAAAGATGCACAATACTGTTAGAAAACATCATCTTATCGTCAGCTATTCAAAGTTAACCTCAAGTTCATTATTATATATAAATGGTGAAAATGAAACAATCAGTGGACATAAAAAACAGCATTCTAGCTTTAGATGCATGACTTTGTGGTAGTGTGTTTCAGATTTTCATAATACTTTGTGTGAAATGAGCCTGTCATAAATCAAGCAGGCCCACTCTGATTTAGAGAAGAATTCTGAGTAGTTGGTTTTCAGATGAAGTTAACAAGCACATGAGGTGTGATTTAAACATTTTCAGACATTTCTTATAGGGCTGGGCCTTGAAGATGTTTTGATTTGAGTACTCTATAAATTAATTTACTGGGAAGAATATTTATGGTCATTAAATTATTAAACCAACAACACATTTCAAACTTAGTGAGATGGGTGAGAATGAATTTCAATAAGTTTCCATATCCAATCAAGCCGTTATGGTTTTATGGATGTTTTCTGTAGTAAAAAAAGTGACACTACATATATTTTAATTTTTATATTCATTTTGATTTTTTAACTACAGCACTACAAGTAATACTCCTTTGGGTTTTGTCTTCTTTTACTAGCTTTGTTTCTATATATCTAATAGGTTGCAGGTTCTCTTTTCCCAATACAATTAACTGCATTAAATTAATATTGTTTTCAGATTCTCCAAAGAAATGAATATTTTAAGCCAACAGTTGTGACAAGTACACCACAAATATTAGATTTGTGGCGGACGGCCGGGATGCCCCTTCGCTGTATATTCAAGGGGAGCAGCCCTGGACTGTGCAATACCTCCCCCTGGATGCTAGATGGCCGCTCCCCCTGAGTTGGAGCGGTGCCTGTGGGACCCAACAGAGCTGCACCCAACTACAATTCCCATGGAGCCCTGCGGGAAACCGAGGCACCGCTGTAACCCAGGGGGGGGGCGGCCATCTAGTGGCATCCAGGGGGAGGTATTGCACAGTCCAGGGCTGCTCCCCCTGAATATACAGTGAAGGGGAGTCCCGGCCGGGGTCCGCCACAGATTATACTACAGTTATGAACTCTGGAAGGTGCTCTACAATAATGCAGGATTACCCAAGTCCAAAACAGAACAGCCAGCTATTTTATGATTTTGAATATTGCAAAGGACAATGGAATTCCAACCCCTTTATCTTCTCTTTTCTTTTGAATTAGTGAGATCTTCTGTTTACATGATTTGTGCTACACTGAGCCAAATTTAACAGATCTCTTTATCTGTTAAATAGATACATGCTTATGAATGTAAATATTGTAATATTGTTATTGCTACAGTCTTTGATGAAGAGCACTATGTGAAAAAGAAGAATGTGTGCTCTAAAATATGAATGGATACCTTTCATGTCCATATTTAATTTGGTCTTTATGCAGTCCCAGCATTCCAAAACGCCTAGCTCAAAGCATACTGATTTCATATAAATCAATATGCACATGTTTAAGTTTAGAACTTCATTATGTATTTTGGAGCCCTGAGTTCCAACCATCTCATGTTCAAGTAGGTATCTCCTTTGGTACTATGTTTTTTCCCTGTCCTCCCAAAAAGGCACTAATTTTCTCTGTATGAGTGACTGAAGTTGGAGGTGAGCATGCCATAAGGTGGTTGCGTGACTAGGCCAAAAAAGGGCCAAACTGTATTCGGTTAACCAGGTTCTCCGAGACCATTATGTTCCTCAGTTCGCGCACACTCTACATATCTTACTTTTGCCAGGTGCTGGTCCTCCTGTAATGCTGATTGCTTCAACCCTGTTGAACCTTATTTGAAAGAACTGTCAAGCTCATACAAAGTTCTATACACTGCATTCACAGTCAAAGAAAAAAGCAAAATCAAGACCAGAAACTGAACCAACATTATTTGACGCTTGAGCACAAGTGACTTAAGAGGTCTCTTGCCTTTATTTTCATAAAGTTCAACAGCTGTTTAAATTCACTTTATTTTTGTTTAGCACTCTGAGTGCAAGCTCTTAGAGTGCTGTCTGTAACTTATTCATGGGTAATATACAAATTAAAAAGTGCTGAGTTACAGCCAGGGTTTTTTTTCCTGGCTTATATTTATTTTCTGCTTTATGGCTGTTTTATTCATTTTGAAGTAGTACTTTCATGTTTTTGTGTTTTTGTTTCTGTTAGATTTATTATTTGTTAATGATACACTGTCTATTTAAATTGGCTGCTATTTTTTTCACTTTGTGGGTAGCGCTCTAGAAGGCAGGGCCACCCTGACATTACTGCTGCTAGGTCTTCAGTCTGGCTTTATAAATGTAACAGAAAAAGAACCCCAGTAGTGGAGCACTGAGCTTGTATTGTAGTTAAAGTCAGTATTGTTATGTTTTGGGGGTTTGGAGGGGCTATTATTACTAGTTCCTTCATTTTCCTGCTTGTTTCTTGAGTCTTCCTTTGGATTTGTTTGCCTTTGGCTTTCCTTATAGATTCACACGTCTTATACGAAATATGTAATATCAAAAGAATTGCGTCTAATTTAAGCCACCTCAGACCACTCCAAAGTGAAGGTTTTTTTTTAGTAGGTCATATTACAGAGATGAATAAACACTTTACTGATGCTTTATAATTGTTCTGAAGACCCAAAGAAGCCTTTGTTAAGGTTTTGTTACATAATAGTAAATGATTAATAGATTCATTTTTGCAGCACTTAAACTAAAGTGTTACCTGAGCATAATATGGCCATTACAAAATCATAAATTACATCGTGTGTACATCACATGGCTTGTAACAAACAGCATTCTAATAATGCAAAGCTCTGAAACAATGGTGCCCATGAAACCAAACAGTCTTAATAATGACAAAATAATGTCACCAGAATAACAATAAGAAAAAAGAAACACTCTCTCTTAAAGTATTAACAAGTTCCTGACAGCAAGCTAATATTAACATTGAAGTGTTAATGCATTTCTGACTGTTCTATTCACTAAAAGAGAAAGGAGCAAATAGAGACACCTCACTTTTAAAAGAACTAAACCTTTATTCACTTCTTCTGAAAGTAAGCTTCATAGCATATTAATGTTTGGCAAACATACTCCACTGTGTGCATAAAGCAGAGGGAAGGGCCTGCTCCATCATGAAATGTTACAGTGGTGGCACCATGAATTGCCTCCAGTCACCTAATAAGTATTTGTCTTTGTTAAAATATATCACACAAAATCAATTACCCTTTCTGCTATTTCATTTGCCTAGTGATGATCACTACTTTATGACACCAAATTCTTCTGAAGAGGATGAAAGCACTTGATATTTCTCATTTGTGGCTCCTTAGTATTGAAATGAAAATGTTCCAGCTGAGCTTGAGACTGATTGATACAACCCTACACATCCAAGCACTGAAAAACGTTTCAAATCAGGTTCTTACGAAAGTCCTTGTTACATTACCACTTATGTTTTAATGCTAAAAATATGTAGAAAAGGAAACTGATTAAGCAAGCGTTTTGTGTGTGTGTATTAATTAATAAAAATTGAAGAAAAAGGACTGAAGGTGCTAATACTGCATATTGAGGGGTATACAGGACACATGATAATACAGTGACCCTTGCCTAGCAAACCAGTCAGTGGGTTCACTTTGTTGGGAGGTTTCCTTTTCTTGCTTTGTTTGTGACTAAAGTAGCATGTGCAAAAGCATTTTACAGAGAGATGAAGTCAGGCTAGTAAACAGCAAATGTGGTAAGGCTACTTAACATTTAGTTAAACGCTTGAAATATGCTAAGGAGAGGGTTGTGTAAAATGTTCCTCAGTATTACACTAATGATCCCACAACTCATCCACTAACATTAAAGGCCATATTCAAGAATCCAACTTAAGTACTAAAGCAGAAGTAACTGCATTCATTTTTATTTTAGTTCATGAATACTGCTGACTGAATGCATTGTGACATTTAATAGATGTGTTTTCTATGCCAGTATTATTCCCTCAAGCAAAGCAACAGTAAGAGAAAAGCAGAATATTGTAACTAGAATGTTGTTCTCCTAATCCTATTTATGTCACTTTAGAATGGATGCTCTTGTATGTATTTCTTGTGAATAAATTGTAAAGAGTAGCACTGAATTGTTTCCACTTATGACTGTGTGAAAATGACTAAGCTGCCTAACCTGCCTGTGCATAAAAAATGTATACAAACAATTGTAATGAATACTGACCTAATAAGATGACTCGGATAAAGGCTTTGGCCAAATATTCAATAAATAATAATAATTATCTATGAATTCACACTAATTTAATTTGTTAAATAATATTTGTCCTATCCAGTGTTGAACAGTGTTATTAGGAGACTTTCATATTATTTAAAATATACTGCAGTCTAACCGGTTAATAACTGTAGGCAACTGCATAATGAGCGCACAAAAGAAAATTTGCCAACATTTACAGCATCTTCAAATAAAGTAAGAAACTACTTACAGCTACAGGTCCTGTTTGGCCATCTCCAGAGGTGCTCTCTGTGGCACTGGGTACTTTTGCATTGGTCTCTAAAAGCTGTGTCTCCAAGTCCTTCATTTGAGCTTTGACCATATTTTGTTCCCACCCGATTTGAACTAGTCTGAAACACACAGGGAGCAGAGTAATGACTGCAATATGAGGCACCACAGGAAAAGCGACCAGTAAACTTCTTTCTGTCTTCAAATTGAATGATAAGAAAGAATTTCTGTTGTAACATAAAGACCGATGTAAGAAAGCTTCACACCAAGTTAACATTTAGAAAATAAGATACTTGGATTTTTCTATGAAATACTTGCATAAAATTAACCCCTATCTTATATGTAAAGTATTTGTTACCAAAATGTCTGAAAAAGGACAAGGAAATGAAAAGAAGATTATAGCTTGTGCTATAGCCAATTCTTGTATATTCAAAAGCACTGAATCAATTTCTGATCAACTAGAACAATCTAAATAGGCCAACAGTGTATTGTTTGAAAAGTTTTGTAGATTGCATCAATAATCTTGTTACCAAATTTAGATATTCCAGAAAACTTGTCAGAATAAAAAATGACAGCAGCAGAACTATGTATCTCCAAATACAACAGAATTATTTTATTTGTATAGTGAATTATGTACTCAAGGACACTGGAGGAAATTAGAGGGAGGTGAATTCAAGACAATATGCAAAAAATACTTCTTCACATAAAGAAGCATTTGAATCTGCAATATACTAACCAGCTATGTGGATGAAGGAGAAACCCTGACAGCTACTTTATCAGTTACCCAACCTAACAAGTTGTAATTGTAATTTTTCAAGCTTCTAATCATCTTATGATCGCCTGGATACCCATCTAATATACTGTAGAAGTTTCTTCATGAACATGAAAAAAAATGTATTCGGCTTCAAACCTTATGTAAGAACAAAATGAGGATTATTGGAAAGGTGGCAAAGACTTTTGGTTTGAAAGCACATGTTAACAGAATTCAAATTCCATCATTGGCACATTAACGCAATAGATGTATAGAAAGTCTCCTGTCATGAATGAAATAGACTTTGGGATTCCTATGAAAGGTGCTAAATTAAAACACTAAAGCCTGATTCATTGAGATTCATAAATGTACCATTTGTGGGCTCTATTCTAATTCGATTTACTCTATTTACTATTCCAAAGCTGGCAACAAATGAAAAGACTATATGAAAGATGGCCTGATTGGCTAGTAATTTTTAGTATATACTCAAACTTTTAAATAATCAGCCCTTATAATATGCTATTATAGATTCTTAATTTTCACCCTTCTAGTGTTTATATTATCCTGAATGTGCTTGTAAAATGGCTCAGCAGACACCTCAGCAGATCCTTAATGAATGCCCTGTAAAATAGTACCCATTAAAAAGCCAGTATTCTAAACTTTGTAGAATCTCAAACTGAGACCATTTCAACTGCCATTCTGATGTTTGTGTTACCTGAGATATGGCAGAAGAAGAAATTGACACCAACAGTGAGCTCACCCTGTACTGTCTATAGCCTATCTGCTTTTATTTTGAAATTAGAATATGCACAGCATGCAAAATACACAGAGATGATCTAATTTTTGAATATATAATGTAATATCCTTACATATACAGTGGTGTGAAAAACTATTTTCCCCCTTCCTGATTTCTTATTCTTTTGCATGTTTGTCACACAAAATGTTTCTGATCATCAAACACATTTAACCATTAGTCAAATATAACACAAGTAAACACAAAATGCAGTTTTTAAATGATGGTTTTTATTATTTAGGGAGAAAAAAAATCCAAACCTACATGGCCCTGTGTGAAAAAGTAATTGCCCCCTTGTTAAAAAAATAACCTAACTGTGGTGTATCACACCTGAGTTCAATTTCCGTAGCCACCCCCAGGCCTGACTACTGCCACACCTGTTTCAATCAAGAAATCACTTAAATAGGAGCTGCCTGACACAGAGAAGTAGACCAAAAGCACCTCAAAAGCTAGACATCATGCCAAGATCCAAAGAAATTCAGGAACAAATGAGAACAGAAGTAATTGAGATCTATCAGTCTGGTAAAGGTTATAAAGCCATTTCTAAAGCTTTGGGACTCCAGCGAACCACAGTGAGAGCCATTATCCACAAATGGCAAAAACATGGAACAGTGGTGAACCTTCCCAGGAGTGGCTGGCCGACCAAAATTACCCCAAGAGCGCACAGACGACTCATCCGAGAGGTCACAAAAGACCCCAGGACAACGTCTAAAGAACTGCAGGCCTCACTTGCCTCAATTAAGGTCAGTGTTCACGACTCCACCATAAGAAAGAGACTGGGCAAAAACGGCCTGCATGGCAGATTTCCAAGACGCAAACCACTGTTAAGCAAAAAGAACATTAGGGCTCGTCTCAATTTTGCTAAGAAACATCTCAATGATTGCCAAGACTTTTGGGAAAATACCTTGTGGACTGATGAGACAAAAGTTGAACTTTTTGGAAGGCAAATGTCCCGTTACATCTGGCGTAAAAGGAACACAGCATTTCAGAAAAAGAACATCATACCAACAGTAAAATATGGTGGTGGTAGTGTGATGGTCTGGGGTTGTTTTGCTGCTTCAGGACCTGGAAGGCTTGCTGTGATAGATGGAACCATGAATTCTACTGTCTACCAAAAAATCCTGAAGGAGAATGTCCGGCCATCTGTTCGTCAACTCAAGCTGAAGCGATCTTGGGTGCTGCAACAGGACAATGACCCAAAACACACCAGCAAATCCACCTCTGAATGGCTGAAGAAAAACAAAATGAAGACTTTGGAGTGGCCTAGTCAAAGTCCTGACCTGAATCCAATTGAGATGCTATGGCATGACCTTAAAAAGGCGGTTCATGCTAGAAAACCCTCAAATAAAGCTGAATTACAACAATTTTGCAAAGATGAGTGGGCCAAAATTCCTCCAGAGCGCTGTAAAAGACTCATTGCAAGTTATCACAAACGCTTGATTGCAGTTATTGCTGCTAAGGGTGGCCCAACCAGTTATTAGGTTCAGGGGGCAATTACTTTTTCACACAAGGCCATGTAGGTTTGGATTTTTTTTCTCCCTAAAAAAATAAAAACCATCATTTAAAAACTGCATTTTGTGTTTACTTGTGTTATATTTGACTAATGGTTAAATGTGTTTGATGATCAGAAACATTTTGTGTGACAAACATGCAAAAGAATAAGAAATCAGGAAGGGGGCAAATAGTTTTTCACACCACTGTATTTTTTAATACTGTGGTGGGCTGGCGCCCTGCCCGGGGTTTGTTTCCTGCCTTGCGCCCTGTGCTGGCTGGGATTGGCTCCGGCAGACCCCTGTGACCCTGTAGTTAGGATAGAATGGATTGGATAATGGATGGATGGATGGATGGATATTTTTTAATAATGTTATAAACTTACTTATATATACTATTTTTTTCTATCTGTATTCATAAAATTAGTAATACAGGCAATTCTATTAGTAACCTCACTCTTACTTTCATATTGGCAACCAGGCTTCATGGCCAATAACAGTAGAGAAAAAAATGGAAGGCACGATGCGTGCAAGTCTGGGGTGTGGCTAGTGTCCTACTAGGTGTGTCACCAGTCTTGTTCACCCTACCATTGTAGAGTAGAGTTCCCCATGCATTGGTTGCATATCTTTATTGTTTTGCTTAAAAAAATCAAGTTTTGTGTTGCAAGTATGGCCCCAAAGCATATTGCAAGTCCTTTGGGCTCTAAGCCCAAGCATGCAAAGTCAATGATGTGGCTTAGTGAGAAAATAAAGGTTTTAGATAAACTTTGTACCAGAATGTTGACAGCCACTTTTGACCACAAATTTGGTGTTAATGAATTGATGGATTATTATATCTGCAAAAAGGAAGAAAGTAGAGACTGGCTTGAAACATTAAGGATGCAGATCTCATCATTGATCACAGCCTCGAAGTTAAATGTCAACTCGCCTCTGCTACTTTCCAATACTCTGAGGCCTTTAAGGATCTCAGGTGGCATACAAAGCAAACGTCAGTGATGGATTTTTTCAAGCGGGTGCATCCTTCTCCACTTCCATCTGCCCGCCATGAGGCAAGAAGTGTTGGAAATGATCAGGCCCGGCCTAAGGCATAGGCGAAGTAGGCGACCGCCTAGGGCCCCGGATCGACTCCTTGGTCTAATTTTCACGCATTTCACGGAGCTTCCAGGGGGGCTCCGCCCCCCTCAGGGGCCCCCTGGACCCCCCTTTCGCCTAGGGCCCCATAATACCTAAGACCGGGCCTGGAAATGATATCAAAACCTAACCAGTCTCTGGGTTTTCCAAAAGCAGTGACCAAGTTTTTTTTTTTTGAGATGTTTGAGAATTCCAAGAAATGACAAACATGAAAAAATGTTTTGCATGTTAACAATTTTGTTTTGTATACTGCATTTGTGAACTGTAATAATATAGTATATGTTATATTCATATTTTATATTTAAATATATATGCAAAATACAAATATATATTACAGTTATTCTGTTGGTATTTCCAAATTACATGTTTAAACTTAATGCCATTTTTAGTACACTAGGCTTTTAATTGGAAATGTGCTATATAAAAATTTATTGAAGTAAATTAAAATGAATATTCTGTACAGGTGACATGGTGTTACAGTACTTAGGAATGATGCTTTCAGCTCCAGAGTCTTGAATCTGACCAAAACTACATTCAACACCAATTCAACACAATGAAAAATTACTCATTAAACGACAGTCAGTTATACTGGCTCAAATCAAGGTCACCAATCAGCTTAATCTGCTTGTTTTTAGAGACTAAAGGGGAAACCTGAATGACTACCTGGAGAAAAACACCCAAGCAAACACTGAGGCAATGTGCAAACTCCTAAACACAGACAGTCACCAGGCTAAGGTACAAAGCCTGCATCGTTAAGTTCTTTCTTTCTTTTTATCACATAGGTGACCCTTTATATGAACAATTTAGAACCAGATTGCCCAAAACTGTTCTATAATTACAAACCCTTACCATCAATGTTTCCGTTTTTGCTTGAAGACTATGATCCTTTCACCCATATTTATACAGATCTTCTATTGTGATTTAATGATGAGGGATAGCAGAGCAAGCAGTTTGAAACCCTAAAGGATAATTATGCTGGGACACTACACTAACCAACCTGTTTAAGATGTTATAATCTCCAAGAAAATACTCAGCAAACATACAAGGAGGAGACATGAAATGCACATGTTAGTGTTCTTATTGTTAAATCACATTATGTCAAATGGATTAGCTTTGCATCTGTTATCAGCTTACACCACAAACCACAGTTTAAAAATGTTTAAACTGATGCATACACACCACAAGGGCTTGTCTAAGCAAAAAGCAGGACAAAAGATGCTTCAGCAAAACACACTTTACTCTTGCTGGTGCCGCCTCCATTGTCCCTTGTCATTTCAGCAGTTTTGTGCACTGCAAGGATGCGAAGTCCACATTAATCACTTCACTTGACTCGGACAAAGAAGTTTTATTGCCAGATTACAATACTTTGTTTGACAAAATTCAAATGTGTGTTCTACGGACAACTGAATAAGAGAAAGAGATCAACTCAGAGCTTACAGTTTTTCATTCTTATGCAACAGACATTAATTAAAAAAAGAAGACATCTGCATTAGAATTTTAAAAGTTCTTGTCTGCACTGTGGCCTTTTTTCCCAGAACATCATTGCCACTGTCAGGCTCCAACATGAAGCTTCAAATCTGGATTGTTTTATTAAGTAAATAATGAAGACAAGGACATTACACACCGAAAAGCCTCCAATGATAATCCATGAAGCTTCATTTAAATGCACTTTCGGCAGAAAATGATATTACCAACCAGCCACTAGAGGGAGTTATACAATAGCATACAGCAATACAGTCAAAACCAGAGGAGGAAAAAGGAGATCCTTACTTGCCTGTCCTGAACAAAATTACTAAACTGGCTTTAACTGGAAAGACACTGTACCCCTGCACTGTAATTTAAAAAAAAGTTGTTCTGCATCAGTACGAATGCTTATAGGTGGGGTAGTCATTCATTATTTTCTTATGTGAATTTTTTTTCGTGGTTGACTCTTTCACATAAAGAAAAGAAAATCCAAATTATAAAACCAAAGAAAAATATATTTCCAAGGATTTGTCCATAAAATTAAACTGATTAAACCTAATATAAAACTGTACAGTTGAATCAAACCAAAAATCAAGCAAATTCAAAAATTTTAGATAAAATACTAAAGTATGACAATATATAGCAAGAAATAACAAACAATAAAGGAATTGTTAAATTAAATATGTTAGTAAGAATCATGTGCTATGGTTGATGGTCTCTGTGGTGTCTACAAATTCCTGGTCATTGTGGCAGTCAGCAATCCCTTTTGGCCAGACTGCAGGAATTTACATTTCTCTGGTTTCATGTATGTTCACTAAGCAGACATTATTTGGGTTAAACACTGAGTATAAAAAATCCATCCATTTTCTAAACTGCTTATTCAATTACAAGGTTCCAGGATGAGGAAGGAATAAGAAGAAATGTAAAAAACCTGACTAATAGCGTTAACAGTCACGTGTAGTATCCAGCAGAGGGTCAAAGGTCATGTGTTTTATGAACATTGCAGAAAGACTCTGCCTGTCAATCGGGCATTCAAGCCACGTTGGCATTGTCAGCAGCACACTTATTTTCCTGCTACATTCCGAGCACAAAGCTGTTACGTTAACATAAACAGGCAATGCCGGTGCAGAAAGGCTGAACAGGGAACACTTTGAAATAAATTAACATCTGTTAGCCACCGTCTTTAGAATAACAAGCTTGATCGTATGTATACTTCTAAATTTGTTTCAATTTTTCATTAAACACTGCACGCTGAAGTAGGTTAGTATTCTCGCTGCCTATGCTAATGACATCTTCAGCTCTTTCTGAACATAAAGAGCATGGTTAATCGCTCCAGTTAATAGCATTAAAAGGTAGGCTTACCTATCAATGTAGGCTTTAGAAGGGCATTAGAATTAAGGATTTATTAATCCAAAAGAAAAACAAAAACAAAATGCATTACCACATTTTTAAAACCTAGCCTATACAGTATAAAGGGATTAAACATTAGGGAGGAAGAAAAAAACTGTAATAGGTTTAGAAAAAAAATTAATGCTGTATCAGTGTTTGCCAAGGCATTTCTTAATACAGTACATAGATCACGACATCGAGTAAATGCACCGTTCACTTGTAATATCACCTTAGGATTTTATTTGTAAGTTTGAATGCTTGTTTCTGCCCTTTGGAGTAAAATAGTGATGTATTACAGGAAAATCTTTAACATTTCAGCTTACATTATATTATGCAATTCCTATTTTTAGTACTGTGCTAAAGTAAAAACATTGCACATTTTGGGAGGAGTAATGTTTCCACTCATGAAGTCATTTAGAGTGAAGTTAAATGTAACAAAAGGCCGTCTTCAAAACAATCATCATATTACCAAGCCTTACAGACATTTCAAGTTCTAGTTAAAGTTTATTGACACATGTCACAATGGTACAGTTGCTATATTTCATCTCACCCCAATATCCCTGTATTGGATTAGGCAAGTCTGAGTATGCACATCATTCATTCATTCATTCATTCATTTATTTATTTTAAAAGATGTGAATTTCATATTTTTACTGTGATTATTTAATAAATCAAATGCAACATTTTGTAGGTATGAATCATATGTATGTATTATACTTGTAATCAACTAAATCCACATAACACACCAGAACATTCTGGTATTCTAAAATCCACATACAATGTATATTAAGCATATAACATCTATTTTAATACATAAACAAGTATGTTACAGTTTCTAAAAGTTTCTTTAACTAAATCCAAATTCCATTCTCCAAGGTCAATTGGATCATGGTACAAGCAGTAACAGTAATTAGCACAAATTGTATATATTCATGATAACTAACTACTGTGCTGCCATACCATTCAAAAATGTAAATACTATGCAAGATATATTAGAAACCTGTACTTCAGAGAAAATTAAAAACCACACAGCATATTATTAAAGTAGCATAATACCAGGAAGTGCTAAAGAAATAAAAGTTAAACTACTTAGCATTTCACTCATTTTTACCTGCACAGAATGGAATAAAGTAGTCAGGTTTGAAATAATATATTGTAAGAATATTTTACATAGAAAAAAATGACTGTTCCCCTTGTGCATTTGTATAAACTGATGTAAGGGAAAAACTTACTATATGAAATTGTTAAGTGCTTGAACCTGTGCCAGCCTGTTTTACTAGGTCAACCTGACATCTTTCATACCGGCACATTAAAATTAACAGATGAGACCAAAGACCTCTAGATAATGTTAAACTGTAAGGGTGTTCCAAAGAATATATATTCATGAATAAGTAAATGAACCTCCTCTATTTTAGACTCTTGTCTTGTCATATTAGTCAGTTTTGCCATAGAGAACTTAACTGTTCACATGGTGGGGCTCCACCAGTCTGGTATAATAAAGGGCATCCATCTTTGAGTTTATCTGTAACAGTGAGTCACTTTCCTTATCTTTGAATGCATATTTTATGGCTGTTGAACCCAATATTCTGGTTCGGTCCATTATTTTTTCACTTTGTTTAGAGTTGCTGCCTCATTGCTTTGGAGAGGTTGCTTCTATTTTAGACACAGCTACTTTCCAAGCAGATTTGTGTATATGTGTTTTTTTAAAGTAAACTGTTGTTTTCCTACATCACAACAACATGCATGCTAGGTTAGTGGGTGCCATTAGACTGGCCTGGAATATGTGTACCATGAGATGAGCTGCCATCTTATCCAAGAAGTGTTAGTGTTCCACTACAGTATATGAGGCTATGGCTAGATAGGTGATTAACTATCAATTTTTTACTTTGTTGATTTTGAATTACTTTATCTTTATCAGATTTTAATTGATAGTGTCATGTTCCTTTACAACTCCTGTACACTGGCTTTTGTTCATTCTGAGGAGTTTGCATGTTCTCCCCGCGTTTTTGCATGGGTTTTTCTCTAGGCTCTCCAGTTTTCCCACCAAATCCCAAAAACATGTCCTTTAGGTACACTGTATACTAAAAAAGTTACTTATGTACATGTGTGTGAATATGCTCGGAGATTAACTGGAATCAGAACTCCCAATTATTGGCTCCTGCATTGTGCTTGATGATATCAGGATAAGCTGTGGCTCATGCCACCCAAAACTGCATAAGCATGCTTGGAAATAGTTGGCTGGATCTTCATTTACTTTTGCTTTTTTAGGAATCACAATGTACAGGACATTGAGTGTCTAGTTTGTGCTTTTGGTTTTGGGTTATTATCACTGCATATCATCCTTCTACTAATTTATTTAGTTAACAGCTCAGAATGAAAGTGGTAGTAAACTGCATACAAACAGTGATTGGGACAGGGCTGAACCCTGATCCCCTGAATTTAATTGAATAATCCAAGAAGAACAGTGATCATTGTGCTCTTTAATATTATTACTTGTAGAAACCTCACAAACCAGGAAAGTACATTGAACATGTATTTTGTACAACTTATGTACATCTGGTGCTACAGCCTAGATGTCACATTGCTTGCCTAGAAACGAATGGGCTGTTGCATTCAGACTGTCAAGAAATGACATCAAAGAAGAGCTGAGCACTATAGTTATATTCTCTTTACGTAGCAGTTGTATTAGTGCTGTCATGTTTACAGAATAGAGTGGAAATTCTTACTTGCATGTCCAACTAACATTGCCACTTTCTGGTACCATGATGAACAAGTATGATTCAGAGAGATCTACCTCCCAGACGTATGTCAAGTCAAGCACATAAAATCTGTTGATTACATTGCAAATGGACCAATAATAAGACTTTCAGGCAATGATTTATATTTTTTCTGCCTAAATTGATCATTTTCACAAACCAGTAAGCAGTTCTCAGAGTGTTATTTTTAAATCATGTATCCCAGATTGATGCTCAACAAGCCCAGGGCCAGTAGTTGGTGCTGCTTGTCTTCTTCTTTCTGTTATGGTGTTCTTTGTCATTTCATCATCTTCTGCGATTTGCTTGAAGCTCAGTAAATGTTGCTGATCTTCTTTTTATTTCTGCCGCACAATTTTGTTTACCTATCACTTTGCCATAAGCAACCGATGAGCGAGGATCTCTTTGCCTCAAATTTTATCAGGTCATAAATTTTCAATCAAGGCCATGAGAGTTGTTTGAGAGTAATCAAATGATAGATGAATAGACCTTAGCATTTTACTTATATAGAAAGATTAACATAGTTTAGCCTAAAGAAAATTCCATGCAGCTATCTTCCATCCTGTAGTGCACAATCCAAGGTTGGTTCTTGTCCTGCATTCACTGCTGCATAGATTAAGCTGGTACTGTTGCATCTCTTGAATAAGTAGCTGTAGAAATGGATGGATGGATGGATGGATGGATGGATGGATGGATGGATGGATGGATGGATGGATGGATGGATGGATGGATGGATGGATGGATGAATGGTGAGAAGGATGGATGGATAATCCAATTCAGTGTTGTAGGTTCTCCTTTCAGTAGGTGCAAGGCAAAGAACCAACAATGAATGGGTAACTGAGTTGCTAGTGTGTCACCAGGCCCACTTACCCATAAACCTGAACTAACAAACACTGGGGTAATACAGGGACTACAGTTAACCTAATATGCACACCTTTAAGGTATGGATGATTACCAGAATACCTGAGGAAAACCCATTTACACATTGGGTGAAAATACAAAACCCTTTCAGATACTGAGACCAGAACTTAAACCTAGTCACAGCCCTACTGTGATGCCCAAACATAAGCAATGCTGAACAACTTAAAATAATAAAGGAACAAATGCCAGATGACGAAATACAATTTTAGTCATGTCAAGGTATTTAACATGTATACTTCAATTTATTCATCAATTTTCTAAACTTGTTCGTCTCCATTTTGGGATCATTGGGAGCAGAAACCTTTTTGGAAAGTATCAAGTGGAGCTAAGTAAAAACATTCAATTATATGACATATGTATTCATCCCAAGACAAAAAAACACTCAGACATGAACTTAAATGCATGTTTTGGGATGTTGCAGGGAAGAAAATCCAGTTCAGGACTAGTACCTTTGCTCAAATGGAGCCACTACACCTAATGCAGAACTTTGGTGTGTAGAGAAAGCACACATGGAGGATGTGCAAAATCCAGACAAGCAGTACCTGGCCCAGGGAATCAAACTAAATCCTAAAAATTGAGAGACAAATGTAGTAACCACTGTGCCACCATGTAGACGTATCGTATATACTTGTGGATAAGTTCCCGCAGATCTGTGCTGGTATCCAGAAGGTTGCCGGTTCGAATCCCCGTCACTGCTAAAAGAGATCCTACTCTGCTGGGCCCTTGAGAAAGACCCTTAACCTGTAAGTGCTCCAGGGATGCTGTACAATGGCTGACCCTGCGCTCTGACCCCAAGGGGTATGCGAAAACTAACAAATTCCTAATACAAGAAATTGTACAAGGAGGAATAAAGAACAAAAAAAAAGAAAGAAATAAAGAACAAATAAGTTGGGACTTGATTTTACTGTATAATTTCTGGTATTTTATAATGTCGGTCATATAAGTCGAATGCCGAAAACTCATGCTATTGGTCCAAGAGATTATGATATGCTAACGCTCACCTGAGAGAGAAACCACGGAGCACACGGCCTTTTTTTACTATGTGGGTGTGGCAATGCGCCGTATCAGCGGGTGCTCCTAACCTCTATCTCTATTGTGCCTATGTGACCACACGGTAATACCTGAACTATTCCGAATTAACGTTTGTACTGTTTTGTGTTTTTTGTGTCTCACACCCTCATACACCTTGATCGTAAGAGCATTCTTTATCTACAATGGAGTGTTCGATCAGAAGAAAATATGAAGCTGGTTTTAAATTAAACGTTGTTGAAGTAGCAAAAGAAATTGGTAACTGCGTTGCTGCAACAAAATTTGATGTGTTTAGAAACTGATGCGAGATTGGAGGAGGTAAGAAGATGTAAATATATATATATATATATATTTAAGTGTCGCATTTTTGAACACGTGTATAAGTCAGGGTCTGATTTTATGATTGATTTTTCAGGTTTCAAGACCTGACTTATAAGTGAGTATATGCAGTAACTGCATTTCATTTTGTAATTTGAAATTTGCATTTGAAAATTTGGTAAGGTATCCAAGAAGAAAGTGGTTAGCTAGATTTTTCTATCACACTAATCTATTTGTTTCATCCTATTAGGTTACTTGATTATTCCAAATTGCTCTCAGTTTAAGTGTGACTGAAGGAATTGGGCCTGTCCAAGCCTAATTCGTAACTTCATCCAATGCTACTTGGGTATGATTCGGCCTCCAGCAACTCTGAATTCAAAGAAGTGACTTTGAGATACAATATTACATAATATGATATGATATGTGTTGGACTGGCACACTATCCAGAGTTGTTATCTACTTTATATCCAATACTGGTGGAGTTAAGCTCCCTGTGACCATGAGATGTATTTAGCAGGTCTGAAGATGTTATGTTATTTTGTAATTTTTTTCCTACAGCACTGAGTCATTTGAATTTAGTGGTGATGCACCCATCCTTCCTGCTTTGCTGCACTTAGAAGTCCCTGATTTCTGAACTTATGATTACGCAGCAGCCTATGTCAATACTTTTCTTTGAAGAAACTGATCAGGTTAATAATGAAGGCACCATAAAAGCAAAAATTAAATTGCACAATCCCCGAACAAAATAATTAATAAACGTTATCTGTTTGCCCTGGACAGGTAATGCGAATTAATCTTCTAGAAGTTATTTGGATAAAGGCCTGGTTTAATTCTACTAAATCTTTTATGTCTTCAGAGATAACACAAGCATCCGTCTGCTACTGAGATGTGTCAGTGAAATAAAAAGCAGCTTGGATCATCCATTAAAAGAAATCGCATTCAGGGCTTTTGCCAGGATTTGGGGGTTAGTGCATCTGCCGGATGCACCCCAAGTTGAAAAGCTGACTGAGATCAGTTAATCTGCGGCTTTGGCAGTTATCAGCGAAGATTAATCTTATTCTTAAAGAGCTAACATGACACACGGTGGACTGCTGCCCTGTGTTTGGTGGTTTGTGAGAATGTGCTCCCGTCATGAAGTGTGCTTTAAAAGAAGTGTGCTGGGGACAAAGAGGGGCAAAGAGAGGCATCAGAAGTTGATCTTACTAACTGGAGGTTAGAATAAACACTAGAACAGAGGAAAAATACAGATATACAATGCAGATCCTTAACACACAAAATGTCCCTACTAAAAGGTGTTTGTCCAGATTCTTCATGGTTATGGCAAGTAACTATAATGGAAATACAAGAAACAGAAAGCTGAAAGCATTTGCAGTATTTGCTCTCTCATTTCCCACTCTAACCACATGAGAGCACTGTGAGCTACAAAAAATAATGCATCTTTAAGGATGACAAATGGCACAGGCGCAGCAGAACTCTTTATAAGCCTTTATTCCTCAAGAGGAATGCTTCATTGACGGGTTTGATGGTTGATATTCGCTGCCAAGCTGAAGTGAGTGTTGTGGGGACTTGTTTTTTTATTAAATTATTAAACCTTCACTGTGTGCAGTTCGGGAGCAAACAGTGATGGTAAATACAGCAATAAGTTACAAGTTATAAAAAGGAGTTTTTCTGCTAAAATCCTTGGAAAAGTAAGCTAGTGGAAAAAGCTGTAGCATTTTCCGAACATGCCTGTTTCAATTCAGGGTCACAGTGACCCACAGTCTATCAGCATGTGGTGCAATGCAAAACCAACCCTGAATGGGACACCAGTCTAAAGAAACACCACACTTTCACATACTGGGCCACTTTAAAATTAATAACATGACCTAACATGAATGTTATTTGGAGTTTCCAATTAACATGCAACTCTTTTGGATGTGGAGGGAAAACAGGAGCACCTGGAGATAAAAACACTCATACATAGGGGACATTCAAAGTCCCCAGTAAAGTGCAAATTTGAACCCAATCTGTTAATGCTTTGAAGTAGCAGGTCAAGCGATGTACAAATATGCTGCCCAAATTACCACCATACTGTAAAATCTAAAAAGTTGCGTCCTACCTACTTAAGCCTTTAGTTGGAGAAATACAAACATTAAATTAATCCATTAGGACAATGTAATTTTGTTATTGCAGGAGGTGGAATCTATTCTGACTGATTAAACAGAAGTCAGGAATCAACACTGGAAGGATGACAGTCCATCTCATTGCAGACTCATGTACATCTAAACTAAGAAGTGAATCTTTGAGGTGATCAACAAAACCTATATGGAAATATAGGAAGGACGTACAACCTCCACAGGCACCGACCAAGCTGGGAATCAAACTCAGGTCCACAGACATCTGAGAAAAAAGTCCCTCACAACTTAACCACTCTATCACTCTCCCATACATTTAGATTTGAAAATAACATAATAAATTCCTCAATTAGCAGTTACTGAATGTGCTTAGTTCATTATTGGGCCATAAAGAGACAGAGCATACTGTGAGTGAGATGGATACAAAACAAGAAAACAAACCTGAAAGACCATCTAAGGACAAAGTTACACATAAGTATCTGCACATCCATCTACCACCAAAAGATAAACCTTGGAATAAAAAGTATAAACATGAGGAAAAACTTGTGACTCCACTCAAAGTGATTGACCACAGAGTCAATAGTTTTAAATGTTGGTCAATCTCTTCAGGCAATAAGATAAAAGGCAGAAGTAAGTATCAAGTTGTATAGGTTCTTCTCATTAGCAGGATGTAAATCCAAATTGTTTTTGACAATTAGGGTTAAGGTTTGAGAGTATAAGGGTTAGGGAGAGTATGTTGTTTTGGAAACCAGGATTAATTATTACCTCGTTTTAACAGTATGACGTGTTAACATGCTCATTGTCATTTTAATTTAGATTTTAAACACAGTTCAAATTCATCCAAATCAAGTGTTAATCAAAATGTTAGGCAAACAAAGGACTTTAATCAGCAATTTTTATAAGAAATGAGCACTGTGGTGACTGTGCCACCTCCCTGACCAGGCAACACACATGAAATGAGTGGCCCATGTGTCTGTTCAGTAAGAGCGAAGGTGTGGGTTTAATATCATCATTATTATTATTTTCATTATTATTATAGAATATGTCTCTGCTAGTACTGACAGACATTGTCACAGTTAAAGCTTCCTTTTCACTTTACAAACTTTCACCTATGTGTTGAATTGCCTAGTCAATGTATTTACAGTTTATACAGTGGATTTAGGTACCATTCACTTTCTGCACACTTTCTTGTAGTTGTACAATTAATTTTAAATTGATAAAATTTGACATTTTAGCCCATCAATCTGCACTCAATAAACCATAATGCAAACAGTTTTTTTAAAAGTTTCCAAAATCATTAAAAATCAAAAACTAACATTTCCCATTCATATAAATATTCAGACTCTTAATTAAGCCCTTAGTGGAAGCCTCATTAGAATCACTTCTAGCTTTGAGACTTCTTGGGTAAGTCTCCACTAGCCTTGCACATCCAGATTTGAGTAGTTTATCGTATTCTTCCTGGCAGATCCTCTCTAGCTCCGGTAGACTGGATGGGAAGCGTTTGTAAAATACCATTTTCAGGTCTCCCCACTGATGTTATATGGAGTTAAAGTCTAGGCTTTAGGTGGGCCACTCAAGGATAGTCAGACACTTGTCCTGAATCCACTCCAACATTGCCTTGGTCATATGCGTCAGGTCATTGTTGTGCTGAAACCTGAACTGTCACCCCAGTCTGAGGTCACAATCACTCTGGAGCAGGTTTTTTTCAAGGACCCCTTTATATTTGGCTGCATTCATCCTTCCCTCAATTCCTACCCACCTCTCTGTCCTTGTTGCTGAGAAGCACTCCCATGCTTCACCGTGGGTATGGTATGCTTCACCTTGGGAAGGGTATCAGGCAGGATATGAACAGTGCCATGTATGAGCTGTGTTTGGAGCTCTGTCCAATTTTTGTCTAATCAGACCAGAAGAACTTTATCCTCATGCTTTCAGAGTCCTTTAAACTGTCTTATGCCCTTTACTTAAGAGTGCCTTCCATCTAGCCACTTTACCAACAATGTTTTGATTGATGGAGTGCTGCTGAGAGTTTTCTCCTTCCAACAGGTTCTCTTATTACAACAGGGTATATTTCTTAGAATGACTATTGGGTTCTTGGTCACCTCCTTGACCAAGGCCTTTCACGCCTGGTTACTCCATTTGGTCAGACAGTCATCTCTAGGAGAAACCTTGGTGGTTCCAAACTTCTTCCATTTTACAATTATTGAGGTCACAATTCTCCTGAGACAACTCAAAGTTTTAGAAATTATTATGTCCCCTTGAACTGATTTATACCTCACTACAATTTGATTACAGAGATTTACAAAATGTTTATTGGACTGAATAGGTTCAGTTTTTGTCCTAATATGCAATGTGAATTGTGGGACCTTATAGATACAGGTACACATGTGCCCTTCTAAACGATGTCCAATCAATTCAGTTCATCACAGGTGCACTCCGATTAAGTTCTAGACAAATCTCAAGGATTATTAAAGCAAACAGGATGCACCTGACCACATTTGTAATGCTATAGCAAAGGATCAATCAACTGCTACTGGCCAGCATCCTCCTGTGATATTTTACCGGTAAAATTACTAGGTTCAATTTTGCTATGTTAATTATTCTAAAGTATTCCCAATATATAATGGAGTAAGTGCTGCTTAATGTCAAAGGAAATATTGTCATGGTGTTTGACTTTAATGTCTGTAAAGTTAAAAGGTAGAACCTCCCTAAAGATTACAAGAGTTTTACATGTCCAAGCTAGATCAGATGCTCTTCTAGTTAGAATGGATACATGCTGGAACAAAAACATAAGGCTCAGGATCAAATCCAGAGCAAATTTTTATGTGAAAAGTAGGGACACAAACTTGGTTACCATATTCATTTTTCTGTAAAATTATGACACTATTAACATTTTAATTTGCAATACAGCATTACAGCATATTGTTATTTGTGCAGGACTTGTTCTGTAATGGCTAGGCTGCTGAACTTTACTGTATACAGTGATCCCTCGCTATATCGCGCTTCGTCTTTCGCGGCTTCACTCCATCGCGGATTTTAAATGTAAGCATATGTGAATATATATCGCGGATTTTTCACTGCTTCGCGGATGTCTGCGGTCTACAGTACGTGTGCTTCCTCAGTTGATTTGCCCATTTGAATTCAAACAAGGGACGCATTTGAATTCAAACAAGGGACGCTATTGGCGGATGGCTGAGAAGCTACCCAATCAGAGCACGCGGTTAAGTTCCTGTGTGCTGCTGATTGGCTCAGCAACGGAATGCTGCGTTAACCAGGAAGTCTAATCTCACTCATTCAGAATTAATGCACGTTACTGCTAATGCTTCAGGATTGCAGAAAAGGTAAAAGTTTTGGATATGTTGAAGGAAGGGAACAGCTACACCGCTGCAGGACATTATTACAGCATCAATGAGTCCACGATTCTTTTTATTTAAAAAGGAGGAAAAGCATATAAGATCTACGACCGCAGTATCCTTTAATCAGGGCGCAAAACGAGTTGCAAGTGGACGTGATAAGGCAGTAGTATGGATGGAATCTGCTTTAGGGATTTGGATTGAAGAGTGATGGAAGAAGAACAACGGCGGTGCTAAACAGTCACCTGAAGAGGCTCCTTTAGAAGAGCTGTAACGCTATCCTTTGTTGTGCAGTAAAATTAAACTCATCGTTATCGGACAAGTCGTCGTGTCATTGTTGGTGAGTAACCATAATTAATTATTTACGTACAGTACTTATTACATGTACATAGTTTAGTGTCGCTGTACACACATTTTACTGTATACAATTTTTCTTGTATTGTACGTATTTATTGCTGGTGGCCTGTCTGTTGTAATGGCTGTAATGTATTGATATCGGAGACGCTCGATATCTTTAAAATAATATTTAGGTTTTACTGTATTCAACGAATCTTACCTAATATCTAAGAGAATATAAAGGGTTTATGCTGTATAACTGTGCGTGAAATGTTTATAATAGTGTGGGAGAGTTTATAAGGGCTTAAAATATATAAAAATAACCATATAAACATATGGTTTCTACTTCGCGGATTTTCTTATTTCGCGGGTGGCTCTGGAACGCAACCCCCGCGATGGAGGAGGGATTACTGTATCTCAAAGCTGTCAAGACAGTTCTTGCATCCATCTCACTAGGTGACCCTGAGCAGGCCATTTAACCTGTCAGTGCTAAAGCTTAGAAAACACAACACAGAAATGCTGTGTTTATCTGTGACCAGGACAAGATGGACCCTTAATAACAAGAGAATGGATGGAAGGAGGGAATAATGGAAGGATGGATGGAAGGAAGAATATGTATCCTCTATTCATTTTTTGACTTGTTTATCCGGTTATAGATCAAAACGATCTGGAGGCTATCCCAAAAGCACTGGGTGCAAGACAGGACTCATCTCTGGATGGGCAGCTAGTTGACACAATACACTCCGGCACACCGATGTTCACTCGTTTATTCATTCGTCCTTCCACTTTCCATCCTGCTTCTCCTATTTAAACAGTGAAATGGTACCAACCCCAAAAGTATCAGACACAAAGTAGGACACATCCTGGGATGAGGAGTGTCAATCACATGACAAGCTCAAGCACACACTTGCTCACTCAAATCCAACAGGGCCAATTTAGAGTAGGAAATGAATCTAAAATAAACATTTTGGCACATGGAAGAGAAAGCAAAAAAGTACCAGGAGAGTGTGCAACCTTCTCTGATACAATTACCAGGCTAAAATCTGAACCCATTCTCCTAGAGGTGTAAGACAGCAGTGATAGCTACTGCGCCATCCATCTATATTACTGCTATCCATTTACAGAACCATTTCAAATAGCCATACAGTTTAATTTTTGTAAAAGTCTACTGAACTTAATAATCTCATTTTGAGTAGAAAATATAATAATTAAAAAAAGTCAAGCAGAGCAAAGGATTATTACTGAAAGTAATAATAAAAATACATTTCAAAAACAATTTTGCCAATTTAGAGACAAAAAAGTATCAATTTCTTTTATTATTTAGTATTTCTTTTATTAAAAAAGGGTTTTTCATGACTATGTTTCCAGTTCATAAAACCATGCATCTTGTATAAATATATCACCAAGTTATTTTTATAAATCATGTGCTTTGGAAAAAAAATCTTTATATTAATCTTGTAGCTCTGAAAGAGTACAGTCCACTTTTTTTACATAATAAACCCCCTGAGCGAAGCACCGAATTTGCTGATGCAGGTAACACTTCCAACCCTTGAGTAATGAGGCTAGAGTTTCTGCCTAGTATGCTGTCTATCTTTGCAGAATATTATACAACAATTTTACCTTTAATAAACTTAACGAATTCAAATGTTTGCAGTTGTATAAGTTTTTTAGCTTCTTTTATTTATTCAATATGTTAAAATTAATACTATTAATAGCAATGGGTTTATGGATTACTTCAACAAAAATTAGTTGATAATTATGATTACAGAAAAAGAAATAATTTTACAGATTTCTTACTAATAGAACATAACATGTTACCTTCACAGAATATTGGTAACTTTGAATTAATTTCTATATTTTCCTACTTTCCCTTATATTTAATTTCAGTGAAATTGTGAAAATTCCTACCTCTACTCAGGAATTCACTCTGAGTGATGCCACCACATCCTCACTGACATTGCAGTGGCAACACTCAAACTTAGGGCCTTCAATTTTTGTTGTTGTTGTCTCAGGGAGGATGAGTGGCCAAGAGATGGGTATCACCCTGAGTGAATATTCTGAGCAGAGACAAATCCCTTGATGTGCTTACTGCATCTATTCTTTCTAGAATTATTACCTTCATAATTCTCTTCAATGAACCACAGAATGTTTACTGTGTTTTGCCATCACCATGTGATATGTTAAGACAATTACACAGGACAGAAACACACCGTCAGAAAAATCAGAAAATTGAATTTGCCAAAAATTACAGAGATTGATTCCCATCCTTTTACCATATTATAGAATGTCAGCCACCCTAGACACAAACTGACCTCAGCTCTACAGCCTGGCTGATTCAGAAGCACTTTCCTGCCAATTGAGACACAAGTTAAAAAAAAAAGTTAAAAACAACTTAATTTAGTGGTTGCATTGCATAATCATCATTAGCTTAAAAATGTCTTATTTAGGGCGGCATGGTGGCACAGTGGGTAGCGCTGCTGCCTCACAGTTGGGGGACCTGATTTCACCTCCCGGGTCCTCCCTGCGTGGAGTTTGCATGTTCTCCCTGTGTCTGCGTGGGTTTCCTCTGGGCGCTCCGGTTTCCTCCCAAAGACATGCAGGTTAGGTGGATTGGTGATTCTAAATTGGCCCTAGTTTGTGTGTGTCATGCGGTGGGTTGGCACCCTGCCTGGATTGGTTTCCTGCCTTGTGCCCTGAGTTGGCTGGGATTGGCTCCAGCAGACCCCCGTGACCCTGTGTTCAGACTCAGCGGGTTGGAAGATGGATGGATGTCTTATTTGTACAATGTTGCATAATGTTATATAGCATGTTGTTTTGTATACTGTATGGAACATCAAACTGGACATTTTTTTTTCAAAAGTGTTGGTTTTTGGTGATTATAATAGACAGCTTCAAGCTGAACACAAATATAATTTCAAATTGACTGTATCACATAGGGTTAGGAGAAACACAGAGATTTTTAGTGTTTAATCGCTTAGTGATGCTGATATGTTGTATTAATTCAGTTAAAAAATAAATAAATAAATGTGTGGCTGCTGATTTCTGTTTGTACTCAGCATGTGATGCTTCTCATTTCAGTGTCCAACAACAGTCAACCAGGATTGATGTGTATCACTTGCCCTAACAGCGCTTTTCCATTATTGCAATGTCCTGATGAAACCTTCCACAATGTCTGTCACTGACTGCACCAAGATCACTGAGGACTAAGTTCAAATGTGAATGCAGAAAATTAATCTTTAGCAGCATGTTGTACTTAATGGTAATGGATGCTTGAAACAACTTCCTTGAATGCTTTCCATGTGATTTCCTCTGACTGCTTCTCATTGATGACCTGCAAAAATGCCCTCTTCAATCAAGGCAATGGTTATTTGTGGAAATATCACCTTACGTGTTCATCGCATTTATGAAGTTTTTCATCAGTCCAAGTTTTATATAAAGAGGAAGCATACATTTCCTTGTTGTGTTGACAGGTGTGCAACACTTTTCTACCATAGAACCAAATGCTTATGGAGTGTTCAGTTTTTTTACATGTCATGAGACTCTTTAGCATGTCTGTCCCGGAGCTTGGTCTATCCGAGCTGCATTACTAGTATCAATGCCACTACTTTTACATCAGCACAGATTTTCCAGTTGTCATTTTTGTACTGTATATGTAACCTTTATATGAGAACAAATCACAAAAATATGCATCTGCAATAAAATGGTAAGTAATAGGAACATTTAAAGGTGATTTTGTGATTAGTAGGCCAAAATTCATAAGACATACCTAAAAGTGTTCAGGAAGCATAACCTTCATTGTCCAGTGTTATACCGTATATCATATGCTGTGTGAAGAACACTACTATCTGAATGAACTCATTGTTTTCCATTGTGAGCATCACTTCTATGCTTTGTTTTTTATTTTTACAGAAGGTCTCTCTCTCCCTACTCTTTTTTTTGATAAACTTTCTCTTTTAATGAATGTTACAAGATACGATAGATAGATAGATAGATAGATAGATAGATAGATAGATAGATAGATAGATAGATAGATAGATAGATAGATAGATAGATAGATAGATAGATAGATAGATAGATAGATAGATAGATAGATAGATAGATAGATAGATAGATAGATAGATAAACAATGTTAACATTTGGCCTCTGGCTTGTTATTGTTATTATAATTTTTTAAATCGATTTATAAATTGAATTGATGATATGGTGCTGTCATCGCAGAACTGATCTTCAACCAATCTCAACTGCCTTTTCGAACAAGCTGTGAACTTCAGAGATGTCATAAGGGAGCTGTGGGATATGGCCGGCCATTCATCCTGGCCAATACCCCCAGGCCGCTAGGTGGAGCCCTCCCTGTAGCGTGGAAGTGCCCCGAATGCTAGCAGGGAATTATGGACAGTGGACTTTTAATTCATAGCCCTGCTGGGTACCATGGGGGCTGCCAGAGGACACTGCAGGGAGAAGTAAGGACTATTTTCCCTACACCCCGGAAGTACGTCCCAGTCACATGGGCAGAAGAAATGACGTGCTTCCAGATGAAAAAGAAGAGTTTTGATCTGACCCGGAAGTGCTAAGAAGTCACATTGACTGAGGGTTCAGAAGCACTTCCGGGTCACAAACTATAAAAGGACTTTGGGAGATCCCAGACGTTGAGCTGAGTTGGGAGGCAGGGTGGCTAAGCGTCTGGAAGTGGAGGATTATTGTGATTTGTTTATTGTGTATGGTTTATTGGAGATTTGTGGAGTGGTGGTGCTTTGTGCACATTTATTATTATAATAACATTTTGGACTTTTATCTGGTGTCTGACATATTGTCCAAGGGTTCAAGGGAGCGAGAGTACCCCTTATCTGTCACAGAGCATAGTGGATCTAAGGATACCTTATGTCTATAACATCTGAATATGTAAGAGACTCTGAGGAAAGCAAACTAACATATATTAAATATTCCTGCATTCAACTGGTAGAACTACAATCACTACTGTGAAATGAGGTATCTCACACCTTATCAGAGGAGCAGCTCTTTAGAGAATTGAAAGACAAATAATCTGGAGCGAGGATAAAGGAACGTAAATCACTTTTTAAGATGAAAAAAAATTGCCAAATGAGCAATCTCATGCCAAATTACAGCAAGTTTAGGTACTGTGGCATTTTTGTTACTGTGGTGACTGGCTTAACTCTGATTTCAGATTGCTAAGGGTGGACAGATTTCAGCTGATTTGATCAGACAAAGTGGCGCAGTGGTAGTGCTGCTGCTGCTGCTTTGCAGTAGGGAGACTGTGGAAGATTGTGGGTTTGCTTCCCGGTTCCTCCCTGTGTGGATAGCGCTTTGAGTACTGAGAAAAGCGCTATATAAATGTAATGAATTATTATTATTATTATTAAAGTGGAAAAAGAAGGAGAAACTAAATTCGGAAACTGAAATGGTTCTCTCTGATATTAAGGCTTCAATTGCTAGTCATTATGAACAATCGTCTAACAACATGTTCATTTTCCTCTCCACTGTGCATGCCAGACATTCTTATATGTGTTTGGCAGATTTATTCTATCTATCTATCTATCTATCTATCTATCTATCTATCTATCTATCTATCTATCTATCTATCTATCTATCTATCTATCTATCTATCTATCTATCTATCTATCTATCTATCTATCTATCTATCTATCTATCTATCTATCTATCTATCTATCTATCTATCTATCTATCTAAATTAGCCCTGCATGAGTGCGAGTTTGGATGGAAGTGAGCAGGCTCTGTTACTGACTGGTGCTCTTTCTAGGCCTGCATCCTACTTAGCACCTGATGCTGCTGGGCTGGGTTCTGACTTCCTGCAACCCTGGACTAGATTAGCATCCTCAAGAATGGTGTGTTCATTTTGATTTTTTACTTAATAAACTATTTGGTGTCAATGTTTTCTTTAATATCAATGTTTTTCTAACTTTCACTTTGCATGTTATTAACAGAGCAAGAGACAGTTAAAATTGCAATGTACTGATTATAAATTACAAATTAAAAATCATTTGATTTTCTGACTTATATCAAGTCTCATAAACCACTGCACCATGCTATAAGTCATATAATTTTTTTGCACTCTGTTTCAATACATTTCATTACAACAGTTTCAATTTTTATTTATTTTTACTTATTATAAATCACTAACAGAATAAGTAAGTGTTGAATCCAATATTCTGGATGAGTGAGTAGAGCAGTGAGCAGCACAACCAGTACCTGAGTCCATTATTGCCTTGCACACATTCTTTCACCTCCACAGGTGTTTTGTGTACAACCTGAAGCTTTAGTTATGCAACTAGTCCTTATTACGTGCTTTGAGGAGCACACACGAGCCTAATGGTGTCATTTGAGTCTGATTTCAGTAGAAGCCTTGTTCTGTGACTTTACAGATCATCATCATTGCCTGGAGAGGTTTATCTTTGTATTGTTAGACTGCCCAGGGCTTGGTTGCTAACTGGCTGTGATATCATGTACATCTGCATTGTAAACATATGGAAGGCTTACAGTCAAGTGAAAAAGCAAGTAGAACCGATGAAATATTTCTTTTAACGTATATGGACATGTCAAGATTTGATCTTCATTTGAACAGTATCTTTAGGTAAAGATGATGTAATTAAAAAATTATAATTTGACTTTGCATTAATTTATGCACCAAAAAATGAATAGATATTCAATTTCTTTCTGTGGAAAATGTAAGTACACCCTTGACTCTAATAGCTGTTATTGTTTTTTCATGGGGTGTATGTTTCACATTACTGCAGATATTTCTAGCACTCCTGTCATAACTAATGTTTTTTATTAAGTAATTATTAAAATAAAACAAAATCAGAAAAAAAATTGTGATGTTGACTTTAAATTAATCTTCTTGAAACAAAAATCTAAGAACAAAATGAGCCCCAAAAACAAAATACTCCATAAGTCAGACACGGGATGAAAATCAAGATAATAATACGGTCAAAAGATAAAACAACAGCTGGTTACCACAGCTGCTTGGCAAGAATACCCCAGCCCACCCCCCCAGTCCAGTCACGGCCTTGGCAGAGTTTTCTACCTCTTCTACTTGTCTGGGTCCAGTTGGTTGACCATTATAAACTGATCCTGGTGTGAGTGTGGATGTGTGCTCGATTGTACCCTGGGATGGAGGTCATTCCTTTCTTGTACTTTATGTTGTCAGAAGGAAGCCCAGAACTGGAATCAGCCGTTATAATAATGAATGGACGAATAATATATACTGTATACTTAAAATATGTACACAAAAACACAAATGGTTCAATGAGAACAAGTGAATCATGAATCAATTTGAAATATTCTTCTTGGACTATATTCCAGATGTAGATTACATAAACCTAAATTTGTTTTCCACAGGGCAGCTATGAATTATTTTACCCTCCAAAAATAAATTTATGTATAATTGGTAGGTCAGTGAGAATAAACGGCAGCAACATCTTGGCAGGCTTGTTAAATACACATGGATTGTTTCAAAGAAGCTTTTGTGCATTAATTTATATCATCCTTTGTAGTCACTTTGTGACAAATTATGTCACGCTAATCCAAGTATTCAACTTACACTAATGAATTTGTGTAGTTTGACCAGAGTGTAAATATCATAATAAAATATGAAAGGAATACATTTAAAAATGGTGACAGTATCAAAAGTATTACTATTTATTCAATTAGTTATAACTGAGGTGCTGTAAATCCTCAGATTCTGAATCAGTGCATTTAAGTTTGTTTAACACTGAGTTGGCAAGATGAGTATTAATTACGAATGAGTTTTTGAAGCATATTAAATTACAAATATTGTAAAAAAATAAATAAGAATATTTACATTAAATAAATCAATAAACATAAAACTTAAATCCACTTAATTCAAGTCAGAGTAACAGTCCATTGTAGTGCAAATCGCTAAATATTTATGGTATCATATACCTGTGACACATTTTAAAGATCCCTTTAAAAGAGCTAAAGTAAAGTAACTTTACTGTAAAGTGTCAGTGTGGCCAATGCAATATCATGCTTTGAAAAACTATTAGCAGATATTATGAAAGGAACAGTCAGCTCCATGAGAAATGTGAACCTGTGTAAGAAAGTTATTTAGTTTAACATATGGCAATATATGGAGAAATTCACAGGTATGCCTGTAGCATTGAGCTCTTTCCTCTAAACACAAAAATGGTAGCATAGCATGGTAAGTGATGGAGATTTAATGTGTGCATATTCTTCAGGTAAATGGAGTGTCATTTGTAGATCAGCAGAAATGCAGAATGGAAGCCATGGTCTACAACATCACTCTGAAAAGTGCACAATGGTGGCTTTGTTGAGCAAAATTTGTCTGTATTGATAATCAGGAACATTTTTTTTTTTGTTTTAGAGTCGAAGAAAGTTGGTTAAATGTTATTAGAGTTGTCAGCAAAGAATAAGGAAATGACTTCATATTCAAAGAATAATGAACCTTTAAAATGACAAAGTCTTCTTTTTTCATTTTCAAATAATCGTATTGGCCTTCAAAGCCTGTCAACATGATTCTGCTTCTTTTCCATGGTAACGTAAGGTCCTCATGGAATATTGTACAATAACTGATAAAGTGTGAAATGATTTGTTTTCCCCTTAAATGAAGCTAAAATAAATAAACACTTTTATCCTTTTTTCTCAAGTCCTCACTGCTTGCAGCTATTTAGCTCTTGTTATTTGAGCCTGGCTTTCCAAAAGGCAGTAGTACAGACATGTCAGTCTCTACTTTAGCATCTTGTTGATTCTGTAATGAGATTAAGGGTATTACAATTATAAAAGGTAATGGTAATTCTTTAACAGAAAACTATACCTGAGATCATGAGACCAGACTTTTTTTTTAACTTGCTTTCATGTTAGTGTTACAGACACTGTGGTGTAGTGTGACACCCTGTGTAGTGGCAAGGTTGGCACCAGATAACACAGTGGGCGTCTTTTAGTTTGGGACTGACCAGGAGCAGACTTGAGAGAAGTCAGACATGGAGACACAGACACAAATAGGTGGTAATTTCCAAAACAAAAGTGGGTTTCATTTATAGGTGCACAAAAACATAAAAATAATGTCCCAATCAAAAACAGTCAATTATATTTACAGTGAAACTGTCAGTCCCAAAAATGAAAATTAAAGACAAAAATGTATATACACAAAATTGCAGTCTTCCTAAAGAAAAAAAAAAGCAGGAAGAAACTACACAAAATGAAGACCAAAGAATTCACAAAAAAATATTTACAAGGGAAAAAAAGTGTATAAGCAGAGCCTGGGGACTCGGAGATGGGCTCCCCCATCTCTGGGACTGAGGTCACCGAGGTGGTCAAAAAACTCCTTGGTGGCAGGGCCCCGGGGGTTGATGAGATACGCCTGGAGTTCCTCAAGGCTCTGGATGTTGTAGGGCTGTCTTGATTGACACATCTCTGCAACATTGCATGGACATCAGGGACAGTGCCTCTGGATTGGCAGACCGGAGTGGTGGTCCCCCTCTTTAAGAAGGGGGACCGGAGGGTGTGTTCCAACTACAGAGGGATCACACTCCTCAGCCTCCCTGGAAAAGTCTATTCGGGGGTTCTGGAGAGGAGGGTCCGTTGGATAGTCAAACCTCGGATTCAGGAGGAACAGTGTGGTTTTCGTCCTGGTCGCGGAACAGTGGACCAGCTCTACATCCTTAGCAGAGTCCTGGAGGGTGCATGGGAGTTCGCCCAACCAGTCTACATGTGTTTTGTGGACATGGAAAAGGCGTTCGACCGTGTCCCTTGGGGAATCCTGTGGGGGGTGCTCCGGGAGTATGGGGTACCGGACCCCTTGATAAGGGCTGTTCAGTCCCTGTAAAACCGGTGTCAGAGCTTGGTCCGCATTGCTGGCAGTAAGTCGAACCCGTTTCCAGTGAGAGTTGGACTCCGCCAGGGCTGCCCTTTGTCACCGATTCTGTTCATAACTTTTATGGACAGAATTTCTAGGCGCAGCCAGGGTGTTGAGGGGGTCCGGTTTGGTGAACTCAGGATTGGGACACTGCTTTTTGCAGATGATGTTGTCCTGTTTGCTTCATCAGGCCGTGATCTTCAGCTCTCTCTGGATCAATTCGCAGCTGAGTGTGAAGCGGCTGGGATGGGAATCAGCACCTCCAAATCTGAGACCATGGTCCTCAGCCGGAAAAGGGTGGAGTGCCCTCTCAGGATTGGGAGCGAGATCTTTCCTCAAGTTGAGGAGTTCAAGTATCTCGGGGTCTTGGTCACGAGTGAGGGAAGAATGGAGCGTGAGATCAACAGGTGGATCATGCGGCGTCCGCAGTGATGCGGGCTCTGCATCGGTCTGTCGTGGTGAAAAAGGAGCTGAGCCGTAAGGCAAAGCTCTCAATTTACCAGTTGATCTATGTTCCTACCCTCACCTATGGTTATGAACTATGGGTAGTGACCGAAAGAACGAGATTGCGAATACAAACGGCTGAAATGAGTTTCCTCCGCAGGGTGTCTGGGCTCTCCCTTAAAGATAGGGTGAGAAGCTCAGTCATCCGGGAGGGGCTCAGAGTAGAGCCGCTGCTCCTCTGCATCAAGAGGAGTCAGATGAGGTGGCTTGGGCATCTGATCAGGATGCCTCCTGGACGCCTCCCTCGTGAGGTGTTCCGGACACGTCCAACTGGGAGGAGGCCCCGGGGAAGACCCAGGACACGCTGGAGGGACTATGTCTCCCGGCTGGCCTGGGAACGCCTTGGGATTCTCCCGGAAGAGCTAGAAGAAGTGGCCGGGAAGAGGGAAGTCTGGGTATCTCTGCTCAAGCTGCTGCCCCCGCGACCCGACCTCAGATAAGCGGAACAGGATGGATGGATGGATGAAAAAAGTGTATATACAAAAAAACCAAAAAGTTCACCACAAACCCAAACTATACGATACCTTCACCGAAACAATACAACTAGAAGATATCTATATAAAAAATATTCACAAATATAGGCACAAGTCGCTGTTTGGTATACTAAATTACTTTGCTGTACCAACCACGCTATATACACCACTGAGTCTAAAGAGAACCCCTAGAGGCAGAAAGTGCCTTGTATACAAGGGAAACAATTTTTTAAGCCAATCCTGTGACATGCTGCTCCCTTACACCAATTGTGATTGATGCAGGTGCCTTCTGCACAGGTGCTCCCCTTAATCCTTGCAAGGCATGTAATGAATTGAAATTAGAGTGTCGAAAACTGGAGCGCAGATGGAGAACAACAAAGCTACATGTCTTTCAAATTGCATGGACAGAGAGTGCTAATAAATATAAAAAAGCCCTCTTTAAAGCTCGCTCAGAATTCTATTCTACAATAATAGATAGCAATAATACAGGGTACTGTTTAGAACAGTGGCTAAATTAACAAATGGAAATTCAGATCAACAGTGCAAAATACCAACAGATATTAGCAGTGCAGACTTTATGAACTTCTTCAATGAGAAAATTAAAAATATAAGATCCCAGATCTCTGCATCACACTACAAACCAAATACTAGCTTAGCAGACCCTATCTCACATTGCATTCAGCACTTTAGTAATTTTAATCCTGTAACTGAGCAGGAAGTCTTAACTTTAATTTCTAAAATGAACCTCACTACTTGTTCCCTAGATCCAGTGTCAACAAAATTAGTAAAAAGTGCAATGGATGTTCTTGCAGCAAATATTCTAAACATTATCAATAGTTCATTATTGCATGGCACAGTACCTGATACACTAAAAGTGTCAGTCATTAAACCATTACTTAAAAAGTCAGACCTAGACCCACACATACTAAATACTGTAATTATAGGCCTATTTCAAATTTACTGTTTCTCTCTAAAATACTAGAAAAAGTAGTTGCCAGTCAGCTTCAGTCACACCTTACGCATTACAATTTATTTTAGAAATTCCAGTCTGGTTTCCACACTGGTCATAGTACAGAAACAGCACTAATGCAGATTGTAAACGACATTCTGATATCCTCTGATGAAGGAAACTCCACTGTAATTATGTTGTTGGACTTAAGTGCAGCATTTGACACCATCGACCATTCTATTTTACTGCACAGGCTAGAAAATGATGTTGGGCTTACAGGCACCGTGCTCGCTTGGCTTAGTTCTTATTTATCAAATCGATTCCAATATGTACAGAAATGTGCTGACAGTACTCCATCATTATACACAGAAGTTCAATATGGCGTCCCACAGGGCTCAGTGTTGGGACCTTTACTGTTTTCACTTTACATGCTTCCACTGGGACCTCTCATTAGGAAACATAATGTTAATTTTCACTCGTATGCAGATGACACCCAGTTAAACCTTTCAATTAGATCAAATGAAGTTTCTCCGATGTTGTCTTTAATTAGTTGTGTTAGTGAATTAAAGGAGTGGCTGAATGAGAACTACTTGTCTTTAAATACAGATAAAACAGAGATGTTAATTGTTGGAGGGAATGGCGCTGATCACAACAATATTTTGTCATCATTTAACTCAGTTGGAATCCCCATTAATTTTACTGAATCAGCCTGCAATCTAGGAGTTATCTTTGACTCTAGCATATCATTTAAAGCGCATATTACAAAGTAGTCCAAAACATGTTTCTTCCATCTTATAAATGTTAGGAAATTAAGGCACTTTCTAAATAAACAGGATTCTGAGAAATTAATTCATGCATTTATTTCTAGTAGGATTGACTACTGCAATGCGGTGTTCATTGGATGTTCAAACTGTTCTTTATACAGTCTCCAGTTAATCCAAAATGCTGCTGCAAGAATTATTACAAGAACAAGAAAATACGAACACAACTCCAGTTCTTAAATCCTTACACTGGCTCCCGGTTAAGTTTAGGGCAGATTTCAAAATCCTCCTTTTAACATATAAAGCATTAAATAGCCAAGGTCCGGCTTACTTGTCTGAACTTTTCATGACTTACAAACCAGAGCGCATATTAAGATCTCAAGATGCCGGTCTGCTTATGATTCCAAGGATTAATAAAATAACAGTAGGAGGTTGAGCTTTTAGTTACAGGGCCCCTAGACTGTGGAATGGTCTGCCTGCTACTATAAGAGATTCCCCTTCGGTCTCAGGTTTTAAATCCCGGCTGAAGACTCACTACTTCAGTTTAGCATATCCTGACTAGAGCTGCTGATTAACTCACCTATTCTGTTTCTCTTCTCTGTATTCAAATGTGGCACTTGGTGTCACGGCCCACCTGCCAAGTTGTTTTGCCTGCCTAAGGTAAAGTCATCCCTGTTGGAGGATCGCAGGAATCATGGGAAAGAGGGGTCCTTTCATTGGATTGGCTGGCCCAGCGCTGTTTCAGCCGTGGAATGGCCAAATGGGGGAGGCAGCTTGATGGATGAGGTCTCCAGGACTCTAAACAAATCCAAATCTTAGTATGTGATATCATCTACTGTTAAATTCTGCTCTGTACTTCTAAAATTTTTATTTTTATACTGTATTGAGGATTTGTTCTGTTCTGTGTATTGTATTGTGTTGAATTGTATTGACCCCCTTCTTTTGACACCCACTGCACGCCCAACCTACCTGGATAGGGGTCTCTCTTTGAACTGCCTTTCCCAAGGTTTCTTCCATTTTTTCCCTACAAGGTTTTTTTTTTGGGGAGTTTTTCCTTGTCTTCTTAGACAGTCAAGGCTTGGGGGGGGCTGTCAAGAGGCAGGGCCTGTTAAAGCCCATTGCGGCACTTCTTGTGTGATTTTGGGCTATACAAAAATAAGTTGTATTGTATTGTATTGTATTAAATAGGTCTAGCGGTCTTGCAGACATCCTGACGCATGCATCCTTACGTGCTATAGAAATAAGTTACTTTTTCTTGGGGATCCCCTTCTCACACTAATGCATGCACTAAATAAACACCTTTCTCTTTGCAACGGCGGGGGCTAAAGAGACGCTCGCCTTTATGATGTGGTACACGTAACGTCCTCCAGCAGCCCTGGACCTGGAGGCACACCCAACCTGTCTCCAGTGTCCCACTACGTGAAACTGCCAAAGCTAAAGTTAAAACTCCCTGCATTTCAGCAATTAAAACAGCTAAGTACTTTTTCTTTTTTACTCCGTGAAAGTTGACTTTTCCTTATTCTTAGGATTTTTCCCCTTTAAAGTTGTAATGCCTGGTAGACAAATTACCACATGTAGTGGCAAAAGCTCAACACCAAACCCCTTTGTGCCTGTGATCCACTGTATGGCACCGAACAAAGAATTCAAACTGCCTCTCCTTCAATTACAACAAATACCTCTAAACAACTGTAGGTCAATCAAATACACAATATTAAATGATAATAATTTAAATTTAATTTAATAATTAATAATAATAATTAATTTTAATTTTAAGTTTAATTTAAAGATTGATTAATCAGTTTGTACTGCTAACAGGTGCAAGATAACAGCGTAAATGCAAAAGATCAGGAGACGAGGCGTAGTCAAATACAAAGCTAAGATTGAAATGCCAAAGACCAATACGCAAAATTAAAGTAAAAGTCATAGGAATCTGCCTAAATAACCATAAACAGAGACGCAAAGAAAGGAGTTTGTGAAAAAAGAGTTTTGAAATCTGCAATCAGAATGTCAGAGCTTGCCTTTTAACCCATCACTTTACAGAGGTTAGGTGTTGACTATGCCCTTTGAAAACCAGGACTTGGTTTCTGCCTCCATTATTCCCTGAATGCCAGCTTCCACAAAAAACACAATGGTGTCAGAAATGGAGCAGGATAATTTTAAGCACTCAATCAATCAGTACTTTCAAGTGAAAGAACTGACGACAAATTTCAATTCATCATGCTCAAAAAGTAATTTTAAGTGTAGAAAATCAAAGCTAAACAAGATGAAAAATTAACAAAAAAGTATAATTCATAAAATAGCATTGCTCATGTCCATTGGTACTTTACCATATACTTAAGAATATTACAAACAATTACACTTCATACACTAACAAAAATGTTATAGTTTGTGGATGCTAAATTAGAAAAAGGTCAAGTTTGACTTACAACTGATTGACACTGCCTTGTCTTTCATCCTGCCTGATGGGGACTAATAGGTTCATGAATAAATTGACTCTTTATTGCTGTTATCATACACCATGATAACACTTTCAATGACTACATGAAGAGATTTTAACAGAAATATAAAAAGAGCAGTAATTTTAAGTGCCACAGAAATATGCTTTGCTACTAACAGCAGGGGTATTTTGCCATTAAACTTTAACATTGAGTTCAGAATATTTTAGCCAATGTTAAAAGAAGCTGAGTAACATATTTCATGTATTAAGATTCTCCGCTCTTTAATGTATGCATCAGTCAAAATATTTATAACTATTGAAAGGGAAGCAAAATAAAACATGAGTGCCATATATGTGTATATAACAATGAGTCTGAGTCATGTTTGAATTTCAGCATGACTGAATTTTTTGACCTGAATTTGGCCACAATTAAGCAAGAAAAGTAATTTGGAGTCTTCAAAAGGCCTAGTCAAAGCCCAAAACCTCACTGAAACTAGGACTAGACTGGAAATTTGAAATTTATGTCAATGAGTTGAAATAATTTTGCAATAAGGCATTGACCACATTTTTACTGCATTCCGTGAAACTAATCAACAAAAACAGAAAATACTCTATTTAGCTAGGTTACAGTTGGTAAAGGGAGAGTAACCAGCTTTTCCATGCAATGAGCCAATTACTTTTTCACAATTGTATTTCACCCATTTTTTAACACAAACAAATCAGGTATCCGAATTCTGTGTTGTTTAGTTAGGTACTTTTTCTTTAAAATTAAAACATTCATCAATAAAAATATGCAATAGTACAGAGATTCAGATGGGGGGAAAGTAAACAATATATCGTACCATGTTTCTCCTGTTTGAACATGGAGGTAACAACAAAACAAATTCCTAGCAACTAGCTAGTTTACTTTGGATAGAAGTTTTCATCTACAGATTATAATTTTTAATCAATCAATTTAACATCTGGTTGCTCAATTACATTGGTGTTTTTAATCTGACAGTATATTTGTTTCATTTAAAGCCTGTGCCTTCCCTCCTTATACAAACTGACATTATTTATTGTTTTACAGTTACTCAATGGAATGTATTTAATTCATCTGTCCAAATGCATTCAGCGATTTTTTAAGGCTTCTTCTGATGATGTTCACTACAAAATAAAATTAAAACTATTGTTTGAATTTATAGTCCCAAAAGTGTATACTCTACTCCAGGGGTGTGCAAAGTCATTCCTGGAGGGCCGCAGTGGCCGCGGGTTTTTATTCCAACCCAGTTGTTTAATTAGAAAACAATCCTTGCCAATAATTACATTTCATGGCTTGTTAGTGCTTTAACTCTGCTATGTCAAGTCATTCTCAAATCCTAGATTTTTTTTTCCATTCTAAAGATATCCAAATATTTTGAAGTGTAAAACGGATGGGTAATTCTCAATCCTTGACTTTTTTGTCTTCTCTTTCCTTCCAAGTATTTAATTAAACCAAATAGTGCATGATAAATACACACAGGCGTAAAGGGTAACAAGCAAAATGGATAACTGCTGGTTTCTTTTGTCATTTGCATCTTATTGCTAATAAGGAGCAATTAAAAACCAAGAATGCAGCTGTTTAAGACTTAAATAAGCAATAAGGGTTCAAAATCTTAACGAGGGAGATAACTAAAAGGAAGCAGAAGTGTTTCTAGAGCAATTAGTGCTTCTTAATAAGGAATTGGGTTGGAACAAAAGCCTGCAGCCACTGCGGCCCTCCAGGAATGACTTTGCACATCCCTGCTCTACTCAATGGAAATGGTACATCAAGATATCTTCAAATCGTTCTTACCACCATCCAACCAACTGCTGAACGTCCTTATTGCAAAAGGGGTCTTACAGAGCCACAGCCTATTCAGATAGTATCAGACAAAAGGCTAAATTATAAAGCAAGCTCGTGTGTACACCTACACTAAATCACCAATCAATATAACATGTTCATTTAAGCATGTAGAAGGAACATTTGAGTACATGCAAAACCAATACATACAGTTAGTGAAGGGGAAACCACTCGTCTGGAGCTGGGAAACAGCAGAACTAACTACTGTGACACTATGTAAGATGTTTGATAAGCAAGAGGAGATCATTTCGTCCATCAATTTCTAATAATTAATCTGTACTAAAATCTCAACCAGGTGCTTTCTAAATGTTTACAAGATTTTCAGTTCAACTATGTGACTCCATAGTGTGTCCCAGATTTCCACAACTCAATATCAAAAAGGTTTATGCTATCTCATGCATGTGCATCAGAGGGTTGCTTTCTGGGGTTATCGGAGGTAAGCACTACCATTCCGAGACACAAGGGGGCATTGTCGCTTACGGTATTATCTCTTTTTCAACCACAGCTCAGAGAAACTACTTAATGAGGGCTGCTGACTCTGCTCCCTCTGGTCCAGCAACTATAAAGCTGAGACACTCCAAGAAGGGTCATCTCATTTTTGTAAGTAGCTAGCCTCCGGACAGATCTTCTACTTGACTTTGTGACCACCCTACAGAGCCATGAATCACTCAAACCTAAACAGGCGATACTGCCTTCTTTTGCTTTGTGTAATCACACTACCATATCCCTGTTTATTTTGTGGAACTTCTTATATATTAAAAGATGTACATTTCCTTAATTGACGTGTGTTCCCTCGGTTGATGAGAGCTGGTCCTCCAATGACTCAAAATTTTACATCAGCCACTCTGGCTACAGACACTGCAAAGAAACATCTAAGGATAAGATGGACTAAATGTGGTGTCTTGGTGGTATTTCAGACTGCACTAACACAAGGCAAACTGGAACTGAATATCTAATGCATGCCTGGCTGAATAATTTGTATCTCAAACCCTTAGTGATTGCAAGTTTTTGCTCCAATCAATAGCTTAATTAGAAACCACTCTTTTGATATTAACAGATGTTATTTAATTTTATGGGTTGTTAGTGATTTCATTCTGTGATGTCAGGTGCCACATATTTTATTATTATTTTTTTTCCTTTCCAAGGAAATTATTCAAATGATTTGAAGCCTGAAGTGAATTAGTAATTCTCAGTCCTTCACTTTTTTATCTTCAAATATTTTATAAAACTAAATAGTTCACGATGAATAAATACAGGTGCAAGTGGAAACAATCCCAATTGCATCTTATTGCTAATAAGGAGCCATGAAAAACAGGGAATGTAGCAGTTTAAGATTTAAAAATGTGATTAAGGGTGGGTAACAAGCAGGACAACTAAAATGAAGCATAAAAATGTTGCTTGAGCAATATGTGTTTCAACAACAATAATTAAATTCTAATTAAAAAATTGGGTTGGAACAAAAACCTTTCAGCCATTATTTCTCTCTAGGACTGACTTTGCAGACCTCTTGTTATTCAGCATGTGATGGAAGAATGTAAAAATAAGAAATTACAAATTTCAAATTAACAGTTGCACCTATCTGCCCTTTTGGAAAACACTAAAAAAAGACAGGGCTATCAAAACCTCTCGGTGGAGAAGTGTATTAATATCAGTCTATCCTTATGCCCAATATGCTTTGTCATATGAAAAAGTCAAGGGTGCCTTTAAGTGGCTTTAGGGTGTAAGAAATGATAGAAAGACCCCTGAGGGCAGAGCAGATGCGCTTCATGCCATTACAAACACACATGGCATTACTGTCATTCTTCTTCTGTTTATCATACAAAGCAAAAAACCTTCCCTCTCTGGTCTCATTTCCATTTCACCCTTGACTCTAAAAGGTTATGACTTTGGTGGGTGCACAACAGTTCTGGCAAGTGAAGCAAAAGAAGATGGTAAACAGCTGGTAGAAAGTAAAGAATTTCTTTACAAACGATGTGGATAACAGATTGAGTTTACTCCAAAATGAGTCCTTATCTCTGGTTTAGCTAACTGACCCATTAACTCTCACTGCAGTGATACCTATAGTAGGTGTGGCACATTTTTATCATTAAGGTGATTTTTCAATATGTAGGCAATGGACAGTGATGAGCAAGAATCTCCAGAAAAGCCAGTTTGCTGGTTATTCAGCCTGGATGATGGAGGAGGTGCATGAAGCACTTTGCCTTTCAGACTGGAGTCATCAGAGTTTTTTGGTATTGTTGTGGAAATACTTACATACATACCATGCATGTTTCTCACGCTAGAGGAGGTGCTCAAAAATATATAGTTCATTTAAGACACTGGAATTAGTAACCTTTACACAGATTTTTTTTTTTTACTGTATATATCATGAAGCGTGTTTCTATTTAAAAATGTGTCAGTGTAATTAATGAATATTAGTTTTGACAATGTAAAATTTATGACATGAAAAATTTAATAAAATGCATAGTCTCCTGTGGCAATCAGGGAATTCTCAATTTACCAAGTATTGATTTTTAATTGAACTGCATGGAATTATAGATTCTGCTACCTGAGTTTGAATCCAGGGTCTGCTTGTTGACCATAAAAAAAAAAAATTGTTTATTGACGCAGAAAGAATTATCTGCAACTTAACTTCAGGAAAACTAAGGAAATGATTATTGATTTTCACTGCGCCAAAGAGCATCTATATCTAGTCACTTTTACAGGGGTGGAGGTAAAGGTGCTGCACTGGGTCCACACCAGTGAAAGGCTAAAGTGGTTTTGTAGCACAAAGGAACTATATTAGAAATGGCTGAACAGGCTCTTTTTTCTCAGAAGACTGTGCTCCCTTAATGTGAGTGATACTACATCTTTTACATGTTCTGCAACCCTGTGATGCCCTGTTTGATATCCTGCTCGGTTGTGTGCTAGCAACCCAGGGATTAAGTTAAATAAAGCACCAGTGAGGCCTCAGCCGGAGTACTGTGTGCAATTTTAGCCTCCATATTACAAAAAACATATAGCAGCGCTTGAGATAGTCCAAAGGAGTGCAACTAAACTGATTCCAGGACTGACAGAGGTATGAGTTATGAGGAGAGACTGAAGAAGTTGAACCTTTCAAGTTTAAGCAAATGGAAGTAACATAATTGAAGTGTTTAAGATTATGAACAGAATTAATGCAGTGGATCATAGCTTTAAAATAAATTCTTCAACAATAATGCAAGAACACTTGTTAAGGGTAATCTCACACAAAAACCATAGATGCATAGAATAAATTACAGAGAGTAGGATTTTAGGGACATTCAAACCTCATTTTGAAGTTATTTTGGTGCATCTTGGTGAATAGTGCTGTTGAACCTGTTGGGCTGAATGACCTGTTCTTGTCACAATTGTTCTAACAAGCTAATCAATTTGCAACATGCTGACACACTCCAGTACCATAATTATAGGTTTAAAGGTTTATGGTGTCCTTATTGTCGTGTGCACAAAGTACAGTGAAATTCTTACTTGCATGAAGTGAAATAACTATCATCAAAACTTTTGTCTTGCTTACCTAAAATATCTCAGATAACAGACAGACCACAATCATAAGAAAATAAGTAAACAAAAGCAAATAATTAAACATGTCCACCTAAAGAAGTCACTATTCGGTCTAGTGCTATAGGATCTTGTGAGCCCATGTCTCCCTTAGCTGATGATTTGGGCTTGTCACTTATTGTTTGTAGTGAACAATGCTTTTCTTCTCAAAGTTACAAAATAAACTGGTCAAATCAATTATCTTTTCTAATCTTGATAATACCTGGTTTACAATGTAAATATGATGAATAGATTTAAAAGAAACCCTTGGAGTGTTACTGGTAACACCATATCTTCTTTGCACTGTATTCATATACACCTACAGTTCTTGCTTCATGGGCAGTTTTTCTGTGGGATTCCCAAAAGTACTAAACATCTTCTATAGATCACCTTTTGGTGCACTGTCATGTCATATGAAATAGATCCCTTCTTAAACATCAGCTGCATTTAATGTTGCATCATTAAATACACCATTATGCTGCTGTTTCTTTTTAATGAAACAGTTTACACAGTGAATAGAACTGATACACCGCAGCACTTAGGGAAGGCAGGGATTCTGTGTGCAGTCTTCGAGTTTTCTTTGTGACTTAAAAGTGTGCTACCGCATCCCTTCACAGTGCAATGATATTCATCGAGGTCAAATGGTGACTCTGCTCAAATTTTATTGAATCTGGTTCTAGTTTTGTAAACATGCAAAAGACAGACTCTCCATCCTGGTTGAGTTCCTCCTTCTGGCCTGTTGGGATTCAGTTGCTTCTTCAAACTTACCTGACCTACAGCTACTGACAAAATACTAGAAATACATGAGTGAATGAAGGATTCAGATTACACTGAAAGCAGTTGTTTCTACACTGGACTGCACTGAGATAAAGAAAGAATCCATAAAATTCCATGCACCAAGATTTCAAAGTAAAAAATGGAATGTGTAGAGCAGTGACGACTGCTCTAAGACTACAAGGGAAGCTCCGCTTCCTCTACTATGTCAGAAAATAAATGCTCATATATGCACTGTTGTATTTATATTGGTTTTAATAAAAATACACTAGAACGCGTTCAACTTCATGACTAGCTCGTTCAGAATCAGGTATTTATTGTAGATTGTTTGACGCGATTTTCTTGTCATACATTTCCGTGCAGCACAGCGCGTTAAACCATCCTGAAGCCCAGCTTCACTGGAGCTCTATGGGAAAGCACAGAGGAGCTTTTTTCACTGCAGAAAAGCTGGACGGTAATTGGATAAATGCACCAAAATCGTCACTTCCAAGCTGAGCTTCCCTGGGAGTGAATGGAGCAGTGGGCGGGCCAGGACGCTGGGCTGCTGCATGATGATTGGAGAAGCTGTTTAGAGGGCAGAACCCCTTTTTTGATTGACAGCATGTCTTAAGTATACAGTGATCCCTCGCTATATCGCGCTTCGCCTTTCGCGGCTTCACTCTATCGCGGATTTTATATGTAAGCATATTTAAATATATATCGCGGATTTTTTGCTGGTTCGCGGATTTCTGTGGACAATGGGTCTTTTAATTTCTGGTACATGCTTCCTCAGTTGGTTTGCCCAGTTGATTTCATACAAGGGACGCTATTGGCAGATGGCTGAGAAGCTACCCAACTTACTTTTCTCTCATTCTCTTGCGCTGACTTTCTCCGATCCTGACGTAGGGGGTGTGAGCAGGGGGGCTGTTCGCACACCTAGATGATACGGATGCTCGTCTAAAAATGCTGAAAGATTATCTTCACGTTGGCTACCTTCTGTGCAGCTGCTTCGTGAAGCGACATGCTGCACGGTGCTTCGCATACTTAAAAGCTCGAAGGGCACGTATTGATTTTTTTTATCTGTCTCTCTCTCTGCTCCTGACGGAGGGGGTGTGAGCTGCCACCTTCAACAGCTTTGTGCCGCAGTGCTTCGCATACTTAAAAGCCAAACAGCCCTATTGATTTGTTTGCTCCTTTGAAGAGGAAGATATGTTTGCATTCTTTTAATTGTGAGACAGAACTGTCATCTCTGTCTTGTCATGGAGCACAGTTTAAACTTTTGAAAAAGAGACAAATGTTTGTTTGCAGTGTTTGAATAACGTTCCTGTCTCTCTACAACCTCCTGTGTTTCTGCGCAAATCTGTGACCCAAGCATGACAATATAAAAATAACCATATAAACATATGGTTTCTACTTCGCGGATTTTCTTATTTCGCGGGTGGCTCTGGAACGCAACCCCCGCGATGGAGGAGGGATTACTGTACATCAGCACTACAGAGATTCGAGTTCAGTCCCATGCGGATTTGCAGGTGAAGTCGTACGACAAACTGCTGCACTCTGTATTGTTTGCTGGTGATATAAACCATTTTTGTTTGTACAAATCATTCTTTAAATAATAAAAAAAAACACATTATAGCGTTCTTGACTTTGCTCCTTGTTTCAGCATTGTAAAGTTAGTTCATTCATATAATTAAAGTAGCTCGTGGAAAGGGAAACTAGCCAGCTAGCAAGCTGTGCATAATGGCAGACGCAGACGGTGCTAATATTGTTGACCTGCTTTTGGCAAAACCATTTAGTAGTCTTCCTTACGAGGAGAGACTCAGAATTAAACGGCAGGGCAGACCAACGCCCAAGACTGATCTGGTGCAAAAATCAGGAAAAAATAACAGGTCTTTTCAGCTCTCCTGGTATGACCAGGTGAACTGGCTGACTGGAAGTGCTGTGACAAAGAAAATGTACTGTTGGCCATGCCTCTTGACGAAACCTTCTCAGGGAATGGGATGTGTTTGGTCAAACGTGGGTTTTGGGGATCTGGGTAACTTTGACAGGGCATACAAAAGGCAAGAAAAGTGCAAAGAACATGTGAGTTCATGTGCAAGGTTAAGTTGTCTGGGCAGGGTCAGGGTTGAACATGCAATCAATGAAGGTCTTCGCATTCAGGTGGCAAAACATAATGAAACAGTAAAAAAAAAACAGGGCCTTCCTAAACCGTCTAATTGATGTGACTTCCTTGCTTGGCCATCAGGAGCTGGCATTCAGGGGGCATGATGAGAGTAGTGAATCAGCAAATAAGGGGAATTACAGGGAATTTACAGAAACATTAGCTAAATATGACTCTGTGTTGGCCACACAATTTCAGTCATCAGCTGTGTTTTCTGGTATGTCCCACTCAATCCAAAATGACTTGATCTCTGCTCTCGCAGCCACTGTTTCTGATCATATAAAAGGTGAAATTCAGACTGCTCCTTTTTTTGCATGGCAGGTGGATGAAGCAACTGACATATCTTGCCATGCCCAACTGTCTGTCATTGTTAGATATGTGGATAGTGCAGGTAAAATTCAAGAGTGCTTCATTGGATTTTTGGATCTGTCAGGGGGTCGAGATGCTCAGTCTGTGTTTGAAGTTTTAAACGAGAACATGCAGGGCTACAGTTTTAGAGAAAAACCTGTGGCACAAACCTACAATGGGGCTGCTGTCTTTGCTTCATCTCTCAATGGCCTACAGGCCAAAGTTAAAGTAATAGCCCCTAGTGCAGTGTTTGTGCATTGCTATGCACACAGACTGAACCTGGTGTTGTCCCAGGGTGCTAAATGCTTGCCTGAGTCAAGAATATTTTTTGCATCTCTCTCTGGGTTCACCACATTTTTTTTCAAAGTCCACAAAAAGGATGTCTTTTCTTGAGTCTGCAGGGTATTCAAGATTGCCCAGAAACGCTCCTACTCGATGGAATTTCACATCACGGATAGTGAGCACTGTGGCAAACAATTATGATGGCCTCCTGCAGACTTTTGACAAGATTACCCAGGATGAGAGCATGGATGATGACACATTAGATGCTGCCAAAGGCTTCATAATGAAACTGGAGGATTTTGAGTTTGTGTTCATGTTGTACACATATGAACAAATATTCTCTGAGACAGATGTTGTCTTTGATATTGTCCAGCAAAGGGCTATGGATGTTCTTTACTGCAAAAAAAGAATTGGGTCTCTCCTTGCTTTTGTCAAGGAGAAGAGGTCAGAGGAGGCTTATCAAGCAGTTTATGCAAAAGCAGCAAATCTCACATCAGACCCTTGAGATGAACCTATTAGAAAGTGCCGTCTGTCACAATTACAGGATCCCCAGGACCGCTACAGAAATTTGTACATGGACATCCTAGACAATCTCATGGAGCAGATTTCTCAGCGTTTTTCAAATTTGGAAAGCACGAGCTTCTTAGAATTAGTCAATCCAGGGAAATTTGATGAAATGAGACAAGTGTTTCCAGAGGAGGCATTTGAAAGTGTGCCGAAAAGTTATGGCCATTTCTTTGACTCAGGGAGACTGAGATCTGAACTTCAAGTACTATATTCAGATCATGACTTACAGGGGAGCAGGGGTAAGCTGTGTGATTTCTTGGTGTTTTTTAAAGACATGGAGTTGGATACTGCAATGCCTCAGCTACTGTATACAAGCTGTTGTCGTTAGTGGCAACAATTGGCGCTACATCAACAGGTGTATAGAGGAGCTTCTCCTGTTTACAACGGGTCAAGTCATACACCCGCAACACGATGGGCCAAGATCGTTTGAGCAACCTTGCTCTCCTGGCCATTGAGAGGAAACTGGTTAAGTCCCTGGAAAAGATGGCCAATTGGTACGACAGGGTCACAGACCATTTTCTGCAAAAGGAACGAAGGGCAGAATTTACATACAAATAACATAATGAATTTTATGATGAAGGCCTAATATGAGCTTCCCCTGTTTCAAAAGCTAGCAGCAACCCGGCTTCAACTTCATCTTTCATTGTCTACTCACAAATTCTTCAAGAAAAGCCCAAAGCACTATGCTATTGCAATGACAAATATCCCATTCCTCTGAATAAAGGAAGAGTGAAACTGAGGCAAGTCACTTCAAAATTCCAGTTATTTTACTCATTTGACAAATACATGACTCCTTTCTCTGATTATTTTTTGTCTTTAACAAGCCAAATATTGTTTTGTTGGTTGTGGTACAAAGCCATACAAATCTTAGTTAATTTTCTTGTCAATGGAATGAAAATCTACAGGAATTTCTACAAAGTATTCTTATCTTTCATCTCACTGAAGACAAACACTTATTTGAAATGGGTGTGCCAGACTGGCCTTAACCTCTGTGTAATATTTTGGGATGAGACTGACAAGAGAATGAAAAAGAAAAAGAAGAACCTCAGAGATGCTCTGAGGCACAATTCTACAACATAAATAAACAGCATTTGCACATGTCATAGCTGAAAATCCCAATGAACCCAATTATAACATCCGTATAATCTGATGAAGAAGATGGCATGAGTGAGGTTATTACATCCCTTACATCCATATGCCCTGGGTAAGTGGGAATGTTCACGTTTAACAGTATTGACGTTATTGTTTCCTCAGGGGTTACCCCTGATTTTAATAGTTTTCATTGTGGATTTTTATACTTATTGTTACAGTTGCTCTTTTGGGAATACGTTTCTTGGTGAGTGTAAAGGAACATGGGTTCATGTTTGGTTTGATAGTATAAAAGTATCTGGAATTGTGTCTTCACTCAAATTATTATGCACTACCTAGCTTCCAGCCCACTGTTCCATAATTATCTCAAAATCTCACCATTGATTTTGTAAACCTACTATTTCAAATGTTAAATAGGGAAAAACACACTCTGAGAAAATTTCAAGAATCATGTTGAACAGAACAACTTTTTAAAAATACATTTTTGTTTATAAATCTATGGACTAAAGGCTTTCATGAGCACAAAGATAGCACCCAACGAGATTCTCCCTTATCAAAGTCCAAACTGAAAATGAGGCTTATATATTTTATACCCATCCCTGTCTGAACCAGTAAGACTTTTTCCATGTAGCATATGTAGCTGCCTATGGGTAAAATGTTACACAACAGACATTGAGGTGTCAAATTAGAAGACCTCGTATAACATACCACAGTAGACAAACAAGAACAAATGTACAAACAAGTAAATCAATCTGCTGTATACTGTATATGTTTCCCAAAAGATTAGGGGCAAATAAAAGAATAGTTGCAAGATATAAAGGAAGGGATGAACAGCTATGAGGATAGATAGATAGATAGATAGATAGATAGATAGATAGATAGATAGATAGATAGATAGATAGATAGATAGATAGATAGATAGATAGATAGATAGATAGATAGATAGATAGATAGATAGATAGATAGATAGATAGATATGTTTGAAATTTGTCATTTATAACCTTCTTCGAGTGGCTCCTAGAGGGCTAGGACCACCTGTAAAGAATCAGATATCAAAAATATTATCACATTTGTGTTCAGCAACCTCGCAATAGCATAAAACGACACTCCTAACTAGACATCAAGATGCATTGAAAATGTATATGATATGTGGAGGTTTTCTCATACAAGTGTGTCAGAAGGTACAAAACAAAAAAAGTAGACATGATTTGAAATTGTTTGTAAGTATTTCTTATGAACCCAATAAATGCATAGAGGTTATAACAAGGAAATCCACAAACATGCAAATAAAACTCAGAGTTGCCAACTATACTTAAAGAAGTAATTGCCTGAGAGTTGGATGTGGCCTCAAATCTACTGTGGTACAACACTCATCTTCTGCTGCCAGTGGATTAAACTTTGAGTGATATACAGTGTAATGTATGGTGTACACAGATAGGAGTCATGACAGTATAGACTACAGCTATATAAAAACTATTTATTCTTTGTTAGTTCATCTTTAACTTAACATTACTTAAGTACAAAAATAGATTTTCTTTTCTAACTAGCCACAAATGAAAGCCACAATATGGTCAATTAAAATTACATTCCTTTGCTAAAAATATTTCATCAAAACAGAATATATTCAAAATGACGTGAAAGAAAGAGAGCAAGATAACAAATTAGACACAGAATGATACTGCAACAGAAATGAAAGGAACAGCACTGACATCAAAGTAATAAAGCTAAAATATATTTTTCAACTCTCCACATTTATTATTTTTTCATCAGTGTGTAGAACTTTGATCCCAATACCACCTGTGCTTTCACTTCACCTGGAAGTAGTGTATATCTCCAAAATATCAAACACAGTGTTATTTCACAGTTGACATATTCCACTCATTTGGTATCGCTATTAAATTAGATACAGTAATCCTTAATCAAACTCACATTGGCAAAATTGAATATATTACTCCATAAAGAATTTGAGCTCCTTGCCCCCACTTGTCTCCTTATTGCTTAGCAACTCTCACTATGTCATTCATTTCAAGTTTGGGGGCTGCAAATTAGCAAGGAAATGCAACATTGATTCAAAACCAGAAAGGTATACAGCCCTCAAAGCCACACCTCTAGACTTTGTGCAAAGAATGTGTGGGGGAAAATGATTGAGGTAAATCACAGGAAGTGTACTTGCCAAAACCTCTAAAATATGAATACATAAATATTTAAATATATAAATAAGTATTGTAGAAGAAGAATGTTCTCCTCAGCACCATGTATTTTGTGTGTTTAGTAAATTAGAATCTTTATAATAACTATTTTGTAACTTGCCAGTGAGAGACGCTTTGGCTTATGAACTAACAAAAATATATTATTCCAGGGTTCAGGAGAAATAGTGTCCACATGAATAAAATGTAAGCTGTTTCTTGTTTTTCCCTTTCTCAGAGTGAATGTTTCAGGGACAAGGTCACAAGGCTGCAGAACTGCACATGTAGTTTATGCAAAGGCGTCTCTCCTGTGCTTAGCTTCCAAAACACAGATAATGCTTAGCTCAACAGACATATTGTTTAACTTTACTGGTTTGATAAGGATGTTTTTTCTGTCTTATTAAACATGAGATGCTGAAGTATAAAAAACCCCTCCTGGCTTTTGATCAGGGTTCAATTGAGCTTTGCGGCTATAGGTTATACTCTTTTGAATCTCTACTTACTGCGACTCCAAATAAATAAATAAACAAGAATTGAGAAAATATTATCTGTCTGCTTTTCAGTGTGCATTTTTTCGTCCACAGTATAGAGGCGTGCAAAGGTATTCAATCCCCTTGAAAGTTATCATAATTTTCTGCATGACAAAAGATTTGTACACATATTTATCCATTCAGTATTTTTAATGTGAACCCTTATTCTGTAACAATATATTTTCAAAGTCAAAATAATCCATTTTCCAAGATTTTTAACTAAAGAAGAAAAAGTCAAAAGGTAGTGTCTGCATAAGGACTTAAACCACTGTACTTTGGAAGCTCCAAGTTTAAACAAATGACAAATTAATCACAAACGACACAAAGTTGACAGTCATTTGACAGTCATAATTAAACATAATTAGGAATTACTTGCAAGTCCTTTATATCTCTCTGGTGATATAAAGCACTCTTTGTAAGGACCATAGTCTATATTGAACAATCACTACAAAAATGAAGCCAAAGGAACATTCTGCTGATGTGAGAAACAAAGTCATTGAAACATAAGGCAAAAAATGTCTACAGAAAAATATCAGAGTCTGAATTTCCTGTTAACAACTGTTGGATCCATCATCACAAAGTGGAAGGTTCAACACAGCACCCTGACTCTTACTTGAACAAGCAATTCCTCAAAACTAAACATCAGAGCAAGATGTCACCTGGTGAATGGAGCTACTATAAACCCAATCAACCCAACAGTGCCCTTTCGCTGAAATTGGAGTGAAGATGCATGGGTCCACAATTTGCAGAGTTCTACATAAAACTGTCCTCTATGGAAGGGTGGAAAGGAAGAAGACATTCCTTAAGAAGGTCCACATAAAAACATACATGCCATTTTCTACAAAGCATGAGAATGACCCCGTTAAGATGTGGGAGAAAGTTTTATGGTCAAATGAGACCAAAAGAGAACTTTTTGGCCAGACTTCAAAAAGGTATGTGTGGCGTAAAACTAAGACTGCCCATACCTCAAGAAACAACATACCTACAAAGAAATATGTTGGTTGCAGCATCATGCTATGGAGATGCTTTTCATGTACTGGGCCTAGAAATGTTGTCAGAGTTGAATGAACAATAGACACAAATACTGCACAATATTGCAGGAGAACTTGTTCTAGTCTCCTTTGAACTTATGGCTTGGGAGAAGATTGATCTTTCAATGTGACCCTAAGCAAAAGGCCAAAGAGACACTGGAATGGCTCAACAGAAAGGGCAATGTTTTGGAATGGCCAAGTCATAGCCCTGATTCTTAACCCTATTGAGAATCTGTGGCATTATTTGAAAACTTCTGCCCATAGGCACCATCCCACCAACCTAGAAGATCTCTATAAATTTTGGCAAGAAGAATGAAGAAGAATCACTCCTGAACAATTTGCAAAACAAGAAACATACTTACCCCAAAGGAATTAAGTCTGTTATTGCAGCAAAAGGGTTCTCAACAAAGTATTGTGTAATGTGTAGGGTTTGAATACTTATACAAGCACAAAATTTTTTCTTCAGTTAAATATCTACAGAAAATGGTTTATTTTGACTTTGGAAATGCATTGTTACAGCATACGTTCACATTCAAAATACTGATTAGATAAATAAGTGTACAAATCTTTGGTCTTGCAGAAGATTATCATCACTTTCAAGGGGATTGAATACTTTTGCATGCCATAGTATATTTGTATAGAACTTTTATAACCTACTTCAACCAGCACTAATGTGTAGCATCCACCTGGATGATGCAATGGCAGACATTTTTGTGCCAGTATGATCACCAAGCATTTGCCATTAGGTGGTGAAAGGGTGAAATATAGATAGTTGGCCATGGTGGGCAATTTAGACAGGACATAATGAAATGATACTCTTTTCAAAAGATGCCCAAGGATCTCTTATGACAACACTGATTTAGAACCTCAGTTTTATGTCTCATCCAAAGGTCAGTGTTAATTTGTATAGCATAGTCACTGCACTGGGGCATTCAGATCTACACTCAGACCACAGGATGCAAAACGCAAAGAAATCTGCAACATTTTACATCATTAAAGCAATAATTCTTAGTACGTATTAGGAAATATTTCAATTCACATATTTCTTTATTAAAAGAAAATCTGAAACAACAAAAAATATTGTCCAAAATGTTTAAAAATATACAGTATTTAATATACAAATATAGTGCCTTGCAAAAGAATTTAGACCAATTCTGTAATTGTAATGAATTACAGCTTCAACACTGAAACTTTGTTTTCTGTGAATTTTTTATTTGAAAACACTGAAACTCAGTGGTGGTGGCCAATTGTTAGGCAGTTCATTATCAAATGTGCAAACATAGAGCTTCCAAAACACAATGATTGAATACTTATGGAAGCAGTGCATTTGCTTTCTTTTTTCTTAAGATTTCTTTCTAACATAAACAGTTTAGATAAAGAAAACTCATTCGGACTTTCAGTACAATCTTAGTGAACAAAATTAATTTATGATTGACTTGTTATTGACTAACTTTAGACAAATGGTCAAAGATCTAAATATTTTTAGCAAGACACTGTATATTTATATACGGTAATTTAAGGCCACAATTCACAAGATTGTCAATTAATATTTAAAAATCCTGTTCCTATTTCCTAGACCACAAGGGTCATGTATTATTTCCTCAACACTTTCTAAAAATATAGCTAGTAAAAATAATTTGAATTACAGTATATGAGAGCTTCCTTTTGCTATAATCAAACCGCTTAGACCACAAAATTGGCTGGAAATCAATATCACTGAGTCTGGCCTTCTCTGAATTTTTCTTTTGTCATTTTTTTGGAACTTAACTCTTCTTCCAAATGAAATCTGGTGCCGTGGCTTCATAAGCTAAAGCACTCAACATGGACACTTGTTTTGGTTTTGTACTACAATATGTTAATCAATTGCCGAGTTCTTGTTTCTGCTTTTGCTGGGGCACTTCAGTGTCTCCCTGTCATAGTAAAGGAATTATCTTTCATTTTTAGGGATCAAACCCAATCAAAGTCATATTAAATTGAAACATTTTTTTTTCTTTTATTTTTTTTTTTTGCACAAAAGCCTGAATTTATATATTTATGCTTTGTATAATGGATCACACACTGTATCTCTAAAATGGTTAGATCAAATACTAGAGTTGATGACAGATTGATTCCTCAGTTGATGCATTACAATGGAATGACTTTCTTGAGACAACATTATACAAAATGGAACACTGCAGGCAGCACAGTTCCAACAAAATAGGCTGTAAATTGTAGCGTTCTTAGCATTTCAAATAGCTCAAAAATATATTTGTGTAAATACATGCTCATCCTGTCCTTGCAACCAATTATTCAATTGCAAATTATACATTTTTGCAATTTTGTCTCCATAACCAAAAATGTACATTTATTTAGTATTAATTATAATTAGGTATCCTAACTTTCATGTCACAATTTTGCCATACACATCACTGTGAGCACATAGAACATGACATTCAGGAAGACATCTGTACACCACTTCTTTTTATGTTCTGTATAAAATACTGTACAGAATATCACGGATTACACTTTCAGCTTCCTGCTTGTAATTAAAGTTATTATATACAACAGACTTTGTGCCAATCCCAGTCTGACCACAGATTGAATGTGTGTACATGTTTACAGCTGTAACACCCATGCCTCAAGTGAATCACGACACTGTGGTGTTCTTCACTGATAAAAGAAATATTTGCAAAAATAAATCATTAGGTACAATGCTACAGACTATTATGATGCCCCCGCCCCCATCCTTGCTGTGAGGAACACCCACATGGGGAATGTTCTTAATGGAAAAACATTACTTTGTATGTCTGTCTAGAGGCACACACATAATATAAAATGAAAAGACAACAGAGCACTTGCATATTTCAATACGGGTGTACTCTCTCCAGGGAGCCTCTGTGTAGCTTGGCAGCTCTGGTGTGTAACAGACTAATAGCGTAACATGTGCCTATCTACAGAATGTCCCAAGTTAAATCCTCGCCAAAAATTCTCAAGTGGGTCACTTTTAAGGTTTTTTTTTTCTGGAGTTTACACATCAGACTCTAAAATCCAGAATGACTCCTAGGTATTTTTTTATATTTAGATTTGTACATTACTTCAACTCTGGTGGTGCAGAGTTTAGTGCTAGTGCCTAATACCTTCAGGGGACTGAAATCTAATCCAAGACTACTAAGCGTGGATTTTGCATGCTCTCTTCAGGTCTGTGAAGATTTTTTTCTGGGTATTTTCCTGCCATACCTGAAAGATGTGTGTGATATGTTAATTAGCAACTATAAACTGATCTAGTGTGGATATGTGCTTGGGTGGTGCCCTGTTCCTGTATGGCTCCACATGATCTTGAACTGGATAAAAGGACTCAGGAAATAGATTGACTGAAATACATTTTGAAATGCCAGATTGCTGTGGATATAGCCCTTTAAGGACTGCTATGGACTTTCTGTCCAGGGCTGTTTCTTGCCTTCTGCCCAGTGTAAGATAGGCTCCAGACTCCTGTAACTCCAAATTGGATTAAGTGTAATTAAGAGTGCTAAGTTATGTTGTTTTATGATGTACAAAATGGACTATAATAATCTGAAAGACTTACAGTAGCCATGCAATACTTGTGTGAAACTCTAGTTTCTGATCTAGAAAGTAGGGTAATAATCAGTGTCAGACATACTCACTGCAGCATCTCCACACATTAAGGGTGTATCAAGAAATACTCAACAACCTGTGCTGGATGTGAGGGGTTGATAGAAAGTGAGAAAATTCCAAAGGTGCACACAATGTTTGAAACAATGGTGCTGTATAACAGTGTAGTATAGAATGACATAGTGGGCTCACAAACCATCTTATCCCAGATGAGGCACAGCAATTAGCAAGATTTCTGACTTTCACCACTTTCTACAGAAGATAAAACCAACTATTATACTTGTGGAACAGGAACATCTGATTAAATTGAAGTAGAACAGACATTATTTGCTGCCTTCTTCTGCTTGTGATAGGAACACAATGTAGATGGTAATAAGGTAATAAGATAAGGGTTTTTGCAATGATCTTGTCTGACATCATTACACAGGGGCTCCCCATATAACAATTGTGTAATAATTGAGTGTGATCAAGGTTTCCATGAATGCTCAATATGAGATCATAGATGCAACTACATCCCTGCACTCCATCTAGTAATCATCATAGTGACAGCTCCATGCTGTGTGTAATGGATGCATTACCTCAGATCAAAACCAAACAAGTAATGGTGGTGGTGGTGGAGCTGGTTTGAGAAACATACAAGGTTCCCAAATAAGGGTGAAAAAAATGTGACTGGCAAAGCATTCCTGAACCCATCTGTCAATCTTGCTATGGCTTCTCCCAAAAGGATAAACTGTTATGCCACAAGTCAAGGATCACCTGGGAATAGGTATGAGGAAGCTTCCTCTAACAGAGAGACCTAAAACGTTAATCAAATTCAACCTTATAGAGAACTTCCAGTATGAAGAGGAACAAGCTAATCACAGGAGGCATCCACCACTGTTCAGTCAGCAGAAATTGTTTGACACAGCTGCATCTGACACTCTCTAAATACCTCAAAACATCAGATGTCTGAATGAATCCAGACTGCTCTGGGCACCTTTCATTTAGGAAAAGTGTACCTAATAAATAACTCACTCCATGGACAATATGTATTTAGACTAATTCACATGATATTCGGGTTAAGATCCTCTCCAGGATCTAGAGAGATGTCTTGTAAATTGAAATGCTTCATCAATCAAACATACTTATTATTTAAAAGGTGATGTTTAGCATCTCTGTAACTCTGTAATAAAGTTACATAACACAAATAAAATTCTTCATCATGTTATTTGTTTTCTTTAGTTTAAACTGAAAAAATCATATGCATTATTCATTGTTCTTATCATTCCCCATAGATTAAATTGGCATAGTTGCAAAATCTAAGTTGGAACATGCAGTAAAAACAAAAATGAATACTTAAACAGAAATGACCTTTGATAGCTTGGGAAAAGTTAATAAGACATGAACTGTCGCATAAAACAAAGAAGATGAAAACACATTACAACATTACTTCTTCTCTGAGTTCAGCAGTTTTCCTCCCACGTCCTTAAGCAGCACAAATTAGTTTAAAGTCAACTGTACACTAGCATGGTGCATATTAGTTTGAGTGTGCCCTGTGATGGACTGGAACACAATCTAAGACTGGGCCCTGTCTTAAGACAAATGCTGCATAAATAGGATCTGGCCACTAGGTCCAGAGACTGGATTAAGATGATTCAGATAGTGAATGGATGTATAGAACATAGAGGAGGTGGTAAGTCAGATACAAAAGCCGACTCATTGTGTACACTTAAGCTGTTGGCTCAGCAAATGCTGTTAGCAAGTGTGCGATATGGTGAAATGTAAATGATAAATGAGATGTGTGAGCAAGGCCATGGAAAAGGAAGGCTCTATAAATAAAGAGGTTCCCCATATCTTAGAATATTATGTCCTTCTCTGGCCTGCAATGAAAAATGAATTCCAGATAAATCCCAAGGCACCTAAAACTCTAGAAGGGATCTCTTGTAATGAGTTTGACATTTTATTACATATGTTACCCTATGTGGGAATCCTTATTTAAGTCTAGAACTGAACCTTTTGATTTGCTTATTGCTGTGATATCAATCAGACCTAAAACGAGTAGCTCTTACCAATGAGCAGGCTACATTTCTTAAAATGTTCCAGTTTCTCAACATCTGTTCCTAAGCTAGAAAAAGTAAATATTGACTATTTTTATATCACGCTTACTGACTTTCTACTGAATAATCATTGAGAACTCTCTGTATATTTATCAACTGCATCGTACAGCTGTTTATACAATACATTTTAGTACAAGAAATAAGATGATAAACGCAGAAATGTACCGAGACACACTGAAGATACTTATAATGTTTGACTGTAATCAGGTGAAAGACTTCTTAAATTTATACAGTACTGTATATTATTTTCCAAACTCTATGTTACCTATGAGAGCATATTAATGGCATTTTGGCAAACTGAGATTTACACTGGTACAGTATGCGTCATTCCCTTGATTTATTATTCCAAAATTACGAAACCTTTCATTGTCATCTTACAGGCTGGGTGTTCCACATTAAGTTAGAACAAGCTATTAAACTGATTTACTTGTACACTGGTAGTACATTTTGTATGAGCCAGCTAAGGTCATTTACAGGTTTAGTGCATGAGCTGAATATAACAAGCATATCTGTCACTGTCAGTATACCACAAACACCAAAACACTATTAAATGTACCAAATTAAAAAGCAAATGCAGATAGTTGTGTGAAAAGCCCCAAATCCTAAACACAACATTTAAATTACTTCACCACTGCTTATGTTATACAATATGCTGTATACTTATGATTGTAAAGAAGTACATAACAGCCTGCATGCCTGCAACACATATTTCCTTCTCACAGCGTCTCTTTAAACACCAATATGAATCACATATGAAATGGTTCAGACATCCATGATGCTGGGCTTTAGATTAATTTGCTTCTCACTTTTAATATCTCATTTACTTGCCATTCTCACCGTCATCACTATATTAAACTGTCATTTTGATAAGAAGTCATTTTAAAAGAAAACAAAACAATTCAGCTAAACTTGACAAGTTTGTTGTCACTTGTGTTTTAATCATTCAGATGCATGACAGGTGAAATGTGTCTATGGTTTATGGCTTTGGAAGTAATTTATGTTAAAGGGAAAGTGAGACTTGATAGAGGCCTTCTGTACATAGTTTGTAGAAAGAATGACTGTTATAAAACATATATAATGAACCTCTCGTAAATCTCTCCCTTCCGAGTTCTTTTCACTTTTTGATAGATGAAGTATTATATTTTGATTGCTGTCAAGAGCAGATTGCAATAGAAAATTGTAAAGATCAAACTGGATTGTGTGAGGTGAGAGTTATACAGTTGTCTTTCTACTGATATTGATACACCTAGGAAAGCTGTCACGACATGGTTTGCGATCTACTTGATATCCTGGACAAAGAAAAGGAGTCACATTTACTGGCAATTGCAACGCCTACAAAGCAAACTTGCTCTGAAAATGCTGACTTATTAGCTCCTCATCTATTAGACCTGGGACTGTGAGAGTGCTAACCACAATTCAAATTCCAATGTTTATTGCAGGCTGCAGCAGATTTGTGAACAGGAGGAGTTCAGAGGACGGGCCCATTGAAGTCTGGAATCCTCAGTTCAAAGATTAAATGTGTTTCCAGTCTTTGTCAATATAATAAAAGTAAGCATGCTGAGGTTGATCAAGAGGTTGTTAAGTTGGATTACTACATGCCCCTTAAGAAACAGTGGGAAAGTAAAAGAGGATTGGTCATTGTTATCCAATGGGGACATTATTTTTAATTTTGAGTTGATCAATGTATTTTATTCTGAAATGAATATTACATTGCTTTTGTTGTCCCCTCATGGCCAAATTAGCTTGCCTGGAAGAAAAGGACAGGAAGAAAAGGACAACTCATTTTCAAAATATAATTAAGTGAAAAAGAAAGTAGAAGACTCAAAATAGGATCAGAATAGCAGTATGTATGTAGTCGTGAGGTTTGATTGAGGTGGGGGATATCAATGAAATTCGCATCTTATATAAGATAAAAAAAGTTTCTACTTCGTTCTAATGTAAGAATTTTCCACTTGGTTGTATGAGGTGTGATGGGATTTTGAGTGGACCATGTTACTGGTATTTGTCCACTTTTCACAAATAAGAATATATACTGTACAGAGAAAGAAAATAAATGTCTGGTCATGTTACCATATATATATATATATATATATATATATATATACAGTAATCCCTCCTCCATTGCAGGGGTTGCGTTCCAGAGCCACCCGCGAAATAAGAAAAATCCGCGAAGTAGAAACCATATGTTTATATGGTTATTTTTATATATTTTAAGCCCTTACAAACTCTCCCACACTATTATAAACATTTCACGCACAGTTATACAGCATAAACCCTTTGTATTCTCTTAGATATTAGGTAAGATTCGTTGAAATTATGTATGTAAACACAGTTTACATACAGTAAAACCTAAATATTATTTTAAAGATAATTTTTTAAGATTTTTTTAAGATTTTATCGAGCGTCTCCGATATCATACGTTACAGCCATTACAACAGACAGGCCACCAGCAATAAATACGTACAATGCAAGAAAAATTGTATACAGTAAAATGTGTGTACAGCGACACTAAACTATGTACATGTAATAAGTACTGTACGTAAATAATTAATTATGGTTACTCACCAACAATGACACGACGACTTGTCCGATAACGATGAGTTTAATTTTACTGCACAACAAAGGATAGCGTTACAGCTCTTCTAAAGGAGCCTCTTCAGGCGACTGTTTAGCACTGCCGTTGTTCTTCTTCCAGCACTCTTCAATCCAAATCCCTAAAGCAGATTTCATCCAGACTACTGCCTTATCACGTCCCCTTGCAACTCGTTTTGCACCCTGATTAAAGGACACTGCGGCCGTAGATCTTATATGCTTTTCCTCCTTTTTAAATAAAAAGAATCGTGGACTCATTGATGCTGTAATTGTGTCTTACAGCGGTATAGCTGTTTCCTTCCTTCAACATATCCAAAACTTTTACCTTTTCTGCAATCCTGAAGCATTAGCAGTAACGTGCATTAATGCTGAATGAGTGAGATGAGACTTCCTGGTTAATGCAGCACTCCGTTGCTGAGCCAATCAGCAGCACACAGGAACTTAACTGCGTGCTCTGATTGGGTAGCTTCTCAGCCATCCACCAATAGCGTCCCTTGTTTGAATTCAAATGCGTCCCTTGTTTGAATTCAAATGGGCAAATCAACTGAGGAAGCACACGTACTGTAGACCGCAGACATCCGCGAAGCAGTGAAAAATCCGCGATATATATTCACATATGCTTACATTTAAAATCCGCGATGGACTGAAGCCGCGAAAGACGAAGCACGATATAGCGAGGGATCACTGTATATATTTATATATATATATATTTCAGCCATGAAAACCTATTTCATGAAGCTCCCAACACACAGTTTTTGTGCTGATGTTGCTTCCAGATGCAGTTTGGAACTCTGTTATGAGTGATGCAACAGAAGATAGGTGATTTTTTACATGCTATGAATTTTAGAACTTCAGCCATCCTTTGAGTTTGTATGGTCTACCACAAGGCTGTTGTTACTCCTGGACACTTCCACTTCACCATCGTAGAACTTACAGTTGACTGAAGCAGATCTAGTAGAGAAGAAATTTCTCATACTGACCTGTGTCAAAGGTGGGATCCTATAACATTGCCATGTTTAAAGTTGCCAAGCTCATCTCTATGACCCATTCTACTGCCAATGTTTGTCAGTGGAGACTGCAAGGCTATGTGTTTCAGATTACACACCTGTTAGCAACGAAACACCAGAATTACATAATTTGGAGGGATGTCCACATTCTTTTGGCCATAGAGTGTACTTAGATGAAAATACCTCTGGAAAATGTGAAGTTTGCTATTTTTATTTGTCACAGTGGATGTTCTTACCAAATACAACCATTACCAATATCTTCTTTAAATTATTAGTTCATTTTTAAGCTACTTCATGGAGCCTATCCTAGCAGCCCTGTGATTGCAATTGTCAGCCTTTAAAGATTTGGAAGTCTTCCATAACAAAGTCATAATCCTGACAGAAATTTACATTAGACATATACATGTATGTTTTTTCATGGTATTTCATTTGTTTTTTAGGAAGAAATTATAGCTGTTGGTCATCTTTCGATTCTGCCTTGTATCATGGGAGTTTAATAATATTTTAAATGCTTATTTGTTTAAAACGTTAATAATTTATTTAAATGTTCCTTTTCCAGACCTGTTTATTCCAATATACAGTTATTGACAGCCACAGTCTATCCCAGTAGCATCAGATACACCTCCAAATGGGGTGCCAGTGCCCTGCAGGGCACACTCACTAACACTGCCATGTTTATTAATGCCAGGTTGATTTAGAGTCACTGATTCACCTGGTGTTTCATTGGGATGTGGAAAGAAACCAGACTACCTGTAAAAAAATCTAATGCTATGATTACTTATTAAAAAATCGAATTGTTCTCAGTAGTATTTCTGTAAAAAGCACACAGAAGCTGAAATGTGCTGCAGTGGGCTGGCGCCCTGCTCGGGGTTTGTTTCCTGCCTTGTGCCCTGTGTTGACTGGGATAGGCTCCAGCAGACCTCCGTGACCTTGTAGATAGGATATAGCGGGTTGGATAATGGATGGATGGATGGATGGAAGCTGACATGTGGACAAGGCAAAAATTGGAAAACACCACACATAGTGTACCAAAGAAAACAAATGACCAGTGTTCTTAGCCCAATTACTTGTTTTCAGAACGAGAATCCTTTGAGCACTGCATGCTGTCAGTTAAAATATCATTATAAAACGGCAGTAATACCACTAAGAGTCCTCATTTCCACTGAGTTTAAGACGGTGCTACCTTTAAAGTTACGTGGCAGTCTCTTTTCACTGGTGGCATCAACCTCAGATCATTCATTCAATTCATTAATCTTCTGAACCTATTTATTTCAGTATTAGTTCACAGGGGGCCAGAGTTGATCTTAGAAATATTATGCACAAGACTCAAAAAAAAAAAAAAAAATCCCAGGGCGAGCCATGGATCCTTATTGGTTATTTTCTTTTTTGAGCATCTAAATGCACTTGTCATTTCTGCATTGCAATTGAAATCTTTGCTGTTTTAAACCAAATTAATTATATACGTTTAAATACTTAGATTTCTGTCTGAAGCATAAAATGCATTCAGGATGCATGATAGTTAATGTATATTTATGCATAATTATAAGTCTGACTGCAAAGATCAAAAATAGTTCACAAAATACGGGTGAATAGACACAAAGTGTAATGGCAGCTATTCAGCTGCAGAAGGCAAGAGCAAAATGAACCTCATTCATCACAAAGAGCTATGAAGAAGATCTTGGAATACATGATGCCCTTTTTCCTACTTTTTAACTTTTTTGCAAGATATAAAAGGATTCTTTTTCTTTCTGTGCTTGATAAATCAGAGCTGAAATTTTACTAGCAACATAAGCCTGTCCCTGTGGACCTCTCAAGGAGCCAGGGGAGACCACAGCATCTGATGCGTTGTTTTACCTGCCTAAACAAGGAGTGAGCAGCATGCCAAGCTGAGCACAGTCACTTGGATTTCACTTCAGTATTTAACTCTACGGAATTGCGCCAAAAAAATAGTTGTCAGGCTGGCAAGCTATTGTACTATTAAAAAATTAAATTTGAATTTTTAGGCGTAATAATTATTATTATTCAGTCCTGACCTGCGTTGCGAAAAGTACCCATTTAAAATTGCCTTGAAAAATATTTTTTGGTGCTAGCAGGCTGTATTATTATTGAACAAAATGATAAAATGGACCACAAAAATGAACTAAAACCAGAGCAGTACAGTATATTTAGAAAAATAAGTATGGGTGGTACAGAGATGCCTCACGGATCTACTGTCCTGTGTTTGAATCCTGTGTCTTGAAATTGCTTGTGATGAGTTTACACATCCTCCCTGTGTCCATAAGTGTTGTCTTCTGGTATTCCAGATTTCCACCCACATCCCCTAAGACAAGTGTGTTAGGTTAACGTAGTGAATTGACCATGTGTGGGTGTTTGTGTATGTGTGTTTCTTGGGACGGGCTGGTGACCCATTCTGGTCAGTTTCCAATGCTTCCAGCATAAGCTTCAGTCTCCCCATATCCCTGTACTGGCTTAATTTAACTGAAGTGATAATGATATGGGCCCTGTGACGGACAGGCATCCTATCTGGTCTGGTTACTGCTTTGTGATGAATTGGGTTCGAGAATGCCCTGTTAATTTACTAATACAAATTGGAATTTTCTTTTTGGTTGTATTGGAAGGATAATTCTTTGATATTGTGATTTTTTTATTATGTAAAAGCTCAGAAAGTATTTACAGTGATGAAAAGAATATTTTAAACATTGTAGAGTATTTCACAAAGAAGGGCAGACTTGCAGTAAAATGAATATTCTTTCAGCTTAATAAAAAGAACAGCAGTGCTGTTCTTGCTAATAGTAAAACCATGATCTCATGTTTCAAACCGGAATTCTTCATAAAACAGCTATGAAAAACAAGCTGACCTCATAGCTCCCTTGAAAAGTCCTATTTTACAAATCTTTGAAGCATACTCATGAGGAAATGCATTGGTATTTCAAAAGATTCTATAAATCTTTAGACAAGTCATTCATTTAATTAGGGTTTGTAAAATGACAAAGGTTCTTAATATAGTTAAGCCTGCCTGGATTGCATTTTTGTCTTACTTAATTTCAACTGCAGCAATTAACATTGTTCTTAAACTTGAACAATGTTTATTTTCCAAATGACTTCATACAAGTTTTCCAAAGAGTAATAACATTGTGAAGAGTGACAGAAGTCATAATGATAACTTTGCAACAAAGTGAAAACTTTTAATGAAAAATTGTAATGAGTTGCCTAGTTGTTCTGGTGCTGCTCAGAGCTTCTCAGAGCTTCTCAGTGTGGAACACCCACGTTGCAAACTGAGTTTAATGATTCTGATGACTTTAGCAACCTTGGACATAATTTCTTAAGTTTTTATGGATTACAGTTGCTTTAACAGCAACATAGTGACACGGTGGTTAACATTGCTGTCTTACTGCTTTAACAAAATGGGTACAGATAAGCTGTTACTGGGCTAGACTTGTGATCAATTAATTGAAATGCTTGGGTGCATCTTTTCCATCTTCATTCACAAGTTCATTTTCTGGTAATGGTTCATTTAACAATATTTTAGTAAAAATACTTGTGTTTGGGGCATTGTGAGCATACAACTGGATGATCAGACATGTGGAGTAATGTGAAATTTGTTTTCATGGACTTTTTGATATTGTTTGCTGTATAGGTAGAGTATTCCTCCAGATAAAATGTGTATTGAATATACTCATTAACATGATTTGTTCATATGTTGCAGAGGAGAAGAATATGTCTGCTGAAAGCAGTTATCTGTTTTTTTCTTACTTCTTGTATTACAAATTCAGCTTAACCAATACCATGCTGACATATCCTGTGTCATACCTGGGGCCAACATACTATACTTAAAATGGGGAGAAGGTTGACATTTCATCTAAGCAGGTATTATCACATAGCCCAATTCAGGCATGTAGGAGCCTCTGTTTTAGAGGACAACAGCATCTGTAGTTTGCATATATAATGAAAGCTGTCCCTAATCACATACATTCTAATGTAAACAAGTTCTGCACCATTTTATCTATATTTTACAGCAAATCCTCCTCCATCCAAAATCAGTGCCTTTGCAGCAGTCTCGGGGACTCAAGGGGGGGTTTGGTGGGAGATAATGTCATTGCAAGCTGATGCCAACCGCCTCAAGTTCATACCAGTCATACAGTTTCCACATTAGCCAACAGCTCTCAAATTTGTCCACATTTTTTTTATTGGCTGTCTATAGCAAAGGAGAGGCATATTATTTAACTGTACAGTTTAAAATTATTTTTTTCATTTTTATCCTTTATATTCACCATTCTACATGAATAATTTATGTAGATATGTGTGATAATGGACTAAGCATTTCATTACTAGCTATTGCTCAGGGTTGCACAGTGAGCCTGAGCTTACAGCTAAACAGTACTTTAACCCAGGGGTCCCCAATCCCCGGTCCACGGCCCACTACCGGGCCGCAGCCGTCTGACAGCCGGGCCGTGAAAGAACTGCTGGAAACGGAGACTCACTCAGACTTTTCAGAACGCTTGGTGGGCGGGGCTTTGCAGCGGTGCAGAGAGAGGAGAGAGACTGAGGTGAGAGAGTATTACAACAAAGTATTTTTATGGTCCCGACAGTTTCCCCATATGACACGAGTCTATAGAAATCTCGTTACTATGAAGTACATTCAACAGATACTTTCATTACAATGAAGTGACCTTGAAATGCTTAAATGAATCATCCACAGAGCAGTTAGATCTGTGGTTGCACATTTGCACAACGATCCCCAAACAGAAACATTGTAAAAAAAAATTCTTTCTTCGAACTTTCCTCGTACTGTTTTTTTTTTTTTTTGCTGTTTTTGTTTTCTGTGGTTTTCAGTGATACATTTTGCTTGTCAACATTTGAAAAACATCCATTGGAATTTAACTCATTGTCACCCTCCTATAGAAACAACAGACATGAAAAAACAATAGCATTGTCAATGTTTGTGATGTGCAATCTGTTGGAATGACAAATACAATGCATATGTCTTTGTTATATGCAAAAAAAGAAGAAAAATCTCGGGTTGCAAACGTATGCGAACTGCTTAATAACTTAATAATAATAGAAATGTCATGCAAATTGTGTATAAAACTGCCCTATGAACAAACCCCGAATCCTCAACCCCCCCATCCACCCCAACCCAAAGGTCCCTGGAAAAATTTGCTTCTAGTAAAGTGGTCCTAGCTGTCAAAGAGGTTGGGGACCACTGCTTTAACCAATCCAATGTTCTAACCACAAGAGCACCATGACTTTCATAGCTTGTACAGTGCAGTTCCCTATTGAATATACAGTACCTGTGCTCTGCTGAGCTGACCACATTGCCTCCACCTTGTCCTTTAATTTTGCTCAGAGGTTTTCTTGGCTTAGCCTTTGAGTATTAAATGTAATTTTGATCATTATGCCTTATACAGCTGGAGATCCATTATTAGTGATTACATCTTCACATGACTTCTTCCACGTCATGCCTGTAAACACCCAATCTATGCCTTAAATATGTCTCCACCCTATGCACAGTTGCTGCTATTTAAAGTGGAAAATGACTCCTTGGGCCATTGCTGAGCCACACCTGGCAAACTGGTATGGTGATAACTCAACATGACAGTGAAAAAATGTTTTAAGCAACTTTCTCTTGTTTTCCCATAAACTCAACTGTCATATTTTTAACCAGTTATTTCTTTTTAGAGAGTAAAGTACTAGTGGTATGCACTACATGGTTTCAGACATGTGAGGAATGTCTGCAATTTTCTCCAATAAAACTCCAGTCACATTTCTTTAGACAACAGTTGCTGTATTTAATGATGGCCTAGGACAGTTCTGATTGCTGAGTCAAATTACTACCTTACCTTGCTTAATTTCAGCGCTATATGATATTGTCACACTTTTAAACAGTTTCTCTTTAACAAAGCTTGAAAAAAAATCAACCAAAACGACAGGTCAGGGTACACAAGATTTAGACACACAACACAACTACAACCATCATTTCTTTTCTTCATTTTTCCATCTCCTTAGACTAACTTCAGCACATTTATAGCATTTATATCTTTACATGATAAAGAAGAATAAGGATCTTATAAGGATTTGGGCTCAAACTTCAAACAAATCTCAAATTCTCAAAACAACAACTTTAATTTTTTAGAAACTGTGTTAAACAAATAAGGTATTCCATTTGGCAGGCATTTAGATCAATTTCCTTATAGTTGTTTAAATTTATCTTTATGACAATGACATCAAGACACAGCCTTATCATTGTTTATTCATGGTCATAGCCATATTGTTGAGGACAATGTCACAGATTGCCACTCACATGGTTTGAAATAATGTAGCGTGTGTTCTCTTTATGTTAACGTCAAAAATGGCTGAGCACATTTAAACTGTGGACAGATTTTCTTGTTTCATGATTCTCTTAGTACAGCAGAAAAATAAAAGGTATTTCCATGAAGATTATAATCTTCAAGGAATAAATTATATATTTTTTTCTGTCTATTATTTACCCCATGTTGTACACTGTATTGGCCAAGAAAAAAATTTTAATTTTTAAACACAGAAACCAAAGGTCCTGAGACAATAGTCTTTCATGTAGACCAGGGGTGTCAAACTCCGGGCCTGGAGGGCAACAGTGGCTATAGGTTTTCATTCTAACCCTTTTCCTAATCAGTGAGTAGTTTTCACTGCTAATTAACTCCTTTTCCCTTCATTTTAATAGCCCTGTTTTTAAGGATTCAGTCCTCTGAATTGGTTTGTTTCTTCATTAAATGGCAGCCAAACAGAAATGAGACATGAAACGAGCCAACAGATGACCAGCTAAACTGGGATTTCAAACTCCAACCAATTTCACTCCAACCAGTCTCTTAATGAGAAGCTGATTCTTGCTGTTAATTAAGCCCGTTATTTAATTCAATGGCTTGTTGCTGCTCTCATTCTGCAACAGCAGACATTTCCAAATCTGTTGATTTTTCTGTCATATGGTGGCTTGTTTGATGTCTCATTATTGTTTGGCTACTAATTAAGGAAAAAGAGATAATTAAGGGGCCTGAGTCAAGTTAATTAAAACTAAAGCAAAAGAAGTTAATTAGCAGTAAAAACGGCTCACTAATGAAGAAGATGGTTAGAATAAAAATATGCAGCCACTGCGGCCCTCGAGGACCGGAGTTCGACACCTGTGATGTAGACCAACACTTAACAAACAGAAAACAATATCAATATGTTCACATAACAAATCCTAACTTACTTATGTCACATATGACAAATAACCAGTTGTTTGCTCACAACATCTAAAACTAATGTATTTTCGCTAAAATATAACCACTTCCTAGAAAATCCTCTTGTGAACAACTGGGGAGTGTGTTCAAATGGGATTGAGATACTGAATTAAAGATTCACCTCTTTGCTTGTTTTATTTAAGCCTACCTCATCGGGAATGTTGTTAACTCTGTACTCTATTAAATCATGAGATTAAAATTTTTTCTCAGTCATTACTACAAATGACACAGGACCATTGACAGATAAAAGAATGATTATTTTTGGTTGGAGTTTTCCTTTAAGATTCGCAGCTCTTTATGCCTTATTCAGTCATGGATTTTGCATTTCTGGTTTTATCGATCATTCCTTTTAAGACTTCCCAATGATATGGCCACCTACCAGTGTCCTGAATCTAGCCTCTTCCTAAAAGTTGCTTCATTCTGTGCCTAATAACATACTACCCCATGTCTTGTCACTAGCCAGAGCACAATGCTATTATCTGCTAAAGTGTAGCTGTGGTCAGGTTCTGTTTTCATTATCCTTATTTTCAAAAATAATTCTTATTTTTCATTGATCCTGTGTTTTCGATCCAGCTTAAAGACGTGCATGCCATGTCAATTAATGAAGCACTTTCGAAAATTCACACTCTTACCTCCCCATATTTAGTGAAGCATATAAATGCAGATCTCACATTTGACTTTCAAGAAGATGTGCTTATTCTAAGTATACAGCATGTCTTTTTAAGAATGAAATAAGGTATGAAGTACACTTTGTTGGTAACCACATAAGTGTTTGCTGTTGCCTTGCTTGTTAGTTTAAAAATTAGACTTAGTTGAGGTTCACTAAGGGGATTTTTCTTTGTACTCCATCCACATCCCAAAGATGAACGTGTTAGAATAACAGGCAATTCTAAAATCCGACCCATGTGAGAGGGTATAGGTGTGCATGCATGAGTGGGTTATGCAAAATTACAGGAAGAACCAGAGTACCTGAAGAAAAATGTGCAAACTACACACAGACTACGAATAAGTCAGTATAAGAACTCATGATTCTGAATCTGTGAGCCAGCAGCTCAGTAATTTATCACAATTTTATTGCAAGATTTATGTGTGTGAATAAATATACATGAATGAATGAATCAAAGTTCTGTATTAAGGACAGAAAACAAGCTACCAAACACAAAACAAGATATGCGTTTGCATATAATAGAAACAGAAAATGAAAGTAGCCTCCAGTGTTTGATGCTTTGGTGGATCTGTTTCTTGTGGAGTTTTGGTTGTTCTCTGAGATTCTTTAAAGTTTTTCATACAGGAGTTTCTGCCAATCAGCTTTAAAGTAAGCCACTGAAATCATAAAAGAAGAACTGCACTAAAAAGCACAACAATATAACATGTTTAACATACAGTAGAGATATGGTGTTGTGGACTATGTGTTTCATGGCCATTTACTGTTTATGAGCAGTTTTGGAATCACTTAGTTTGTTGGGTTTTCCAATTTATCATGCCTGACTTTATCATTTTTAACACAATGAAATTAGACTCAACTGCTTAAACATCTACATAGTGGTAGAGAAGACTCAGGTTTGAGACCAGCTTAGTGTTATTCTCAGTGTTATTCCCATGTGTGAAATGAAACATTTGACTTCTTTCTACCCACTGTAGCAATCAATTGCAAATGTATTGCAATAAATTCATTTCCTAACAATTATGCAGTTCTTTATTCATTTCCTAACAATTATACTGTCTCTAACTCATTATACATAAACAGTATTTTTTTGTAATTTCAAGTGTTCCGGTTTTGTAAATTCAAATTCTGCAAAGTAAACTTATGCAACAATATCAATCACCATCCAAAATTTTATTCAAACCTTTACTGAGTTTTACTGTGTCATCCAAGGTTGATCCATTGCAAAAATTAAGGAAAAAAAATTGATTTTTTTCCCAGATCTTTGAACAGTTATTTCTATAGCCTTGTTTCCATCTTCAGCTGTACTAATTAAGAATGAATTCTGTCATGTAATGCTATCTCTGAATTACGTCCTGGCAATGGACGAAGGGTACTCAGAGAAGCACTTCAAAATAAAAAAATAAATAAAATAAAAAGAAATGTTTCATTGAAAGCGAAAAAATGTTTTAAAGAATTAGTTTAATATTTTGCTCAAAGACATTTTTGTTACTTTGTTCCCCATTTTATTCCATTCACATCCATAAGTGGAGCAGTCATTGATCTTCTATATGACCTCTATTTAGCATAATAAAATACCTTCGAATTTATAACAGAAATACTTAATCTTGAATCGGCATTGATGAAAAAATTCTTTCACCGTGAGCTCTATCCACAGATTGTGTCAAAGAATTTCATAATAAATATTCATAGTGTCATTTAAAAAGTGGGTAGCGGAAAGTGAGAACATGTGTCCTCTGATATCCTGTAAAAGATGAGGGTTAACAAAGGTTTAGCTGTCAATCAAGCCACAAGGGCTTCGCCTGAAGAACAATGGCATTTCTTTATACGCTCCTGCAGTAAACTCAGTCGTGTATGAGAGAGAGCAGCCATTCACTTACAGCATCTAAACATCACGCACTAACATGCAAATGACTAATATTAAGGCTTGAACTGAATGCAATTTTTTACTCAAAGGAAAAAAAAATGTACTTTGTGGAGGAAGAGCAAATCATTAATTTTTACTTACTTTGCATATATGAATTACTTTTAGCATTATTTAGTGTGCATCATTGTACCTATATCAAACTTTAAAAGACTGTTTTTTTCCAATCCAAGGGAAGCTGTCTATTAGAAGTTTAACCTTTATATGTTCATGTACTGTATTTTCTTCTTAATTTACTCATTTATGCCTAATTTGCAAGGATTGGACATTATTTTTTTGTAACCATTAAACCTTCCTAAAATGAACTATTAATTTACCCATAGTATAGCTTCAGCTTAATATCTAAAGAGTTGGTGGTAGTTTCAAATTGCAGTCAAGGTCACAAACTGAACTTTAGCAATTTGCTTCAGTTAGTAGTTTGACTTTAACAAAATATGAGGTCTGACTACCAGCAACCAAATATTGGATTAGGGTGTTTAAGATGATGAATGAATGAATTGTGCTAGGTTAACAAGGCAATTTTTAAAGTAAGCATGCTTCATTTCATTGATGATACTATACTGTTTTGTGTCTAGTATTTAATATTCTCTGGATTTGTATTAGCAGACAGTAAAGAAGGACCTACTTATAAGGATCTCATTCTACATGGTGTTATGAAGTATTAAAAGTTAGTAATGGTAAAAGAGGTAAACTACTTCTGATGTTACTTTAGTTTATGTATATAGGACAAGAAATTAACTAAGTTATAATATTTTGAGGTATTGTTTCTGTAGATGGGAGTGGTCAGCAAACCCCATCAAGGACCATTTTCCCTGTTGTGATCAGATGTAGAATAGGACTACTGTGAAATTAGCAAAATCAGAAAAGAGATGTTTTACACTCAGATGAGTGCTCTTTCAATCCTGCTCATGCAAATCAGCATCAATGATGATCACTCAATGACTATCCACTTTAGATCTGTGTAAGCTATGGCTCAATCGGCCTAATTGGAAAAGAGGGTTGGCCTTGATCGGCATCAACTAAATTGGGGAGTTGATTTGTTTTTCTTTTGCTACCTCTCTTCAATAATAACACACAAATCATATTAAATGGCCACTGAATACATAAGAAAGCAGCTGTATTTGTCAGAAAAAAATTGCATGAGAATATGAATTTCATAGCATTATTCCATGAAAAGTAGTGTTGACTGAGAACAGCTTGAAAGTACACCAAGCAACTTGTCATCTAACAAATACTACAGATTTAGAAATACAGTAAAATAATTGTTTACTCTTTGTTCTGCAACACATATTAATGAACTATCCAAAATCATGTAACAGAACAGCTTGAAGAAAATAAGACATCAAACTAATTGTTAAAAAAAAAGTCACAGAGCTGTAGATGGTGGATATAACAGACTGGTGTTTGACTCTTGCGGTTTATAGTCTTGACAAGTGAAACCTTATAGGTGCTTTGTAAGCCATCAGTCCAAATGGCTCGTTTCAAATGTAGCTAAAGGAAAAATGAGCAGCTATCAATGAATAGGCAGAATTTGACACAACACTGATTGCATCTCTTGCTGCACTAATCTGTGCTCATCCAAACCAGAAAACTGAGATCCCACCATCTTCCATGATGGTTACTAAATTTCTCTTTTTTTTATTTGACGCAGGCAATGTTGTATTTGTCATCATGCATCTAGTTGTGTGTATTAACTAAACTGAACATATTAATATTACTATGGTTATTTATTTACCAACACAAACAAATCAAATTTGATTTATTTTCTTTATTATTATTATTTGAAGTGTTCACAAGGTCAGGTTTTTAAAAAGACTTTGTGATGATCTGTGAGCAGAAATAATTTTATTCCTATCGAACCAAAACTGTGAGCTTGTGCATTTCTTTAAAGACACAAACTGGAACATGAAGTTATCTTATCTTGTAGGCATACTTTGGCTTTTGAAATAGTTTAACTTCTCACTTCAGGAAACACATAAAATATTTAATAGTTCTACAAAAACAGAAGGCACAAAGAAGAGCAATTTTTTGGTTACTTTGGAACTTAACTGACCAAATAAATGACGCAAAAACGAGAAGTGAAGATTAAAATTTTAAGTAACTAAAGCTTATTGTGATCAATTATTTACACAATGTCATTAGTTAAATTTAACTATGACATGCATATAAAATGGGTTATAATTTATACACAACAATTCCTTTCTCCATAACATTGGGTAGGATCTAGCAAAGAAGTTCCGAGAATCAACCTTTTTTTTTTTTTTAAACGGATGTACTTTTTAATAATTACATTTTATTTATTTCTAAATAAATGCATTAAAATAAAATAGCTATGGTTCAACCAGCTAAGGCATAATGATATATAAAATTTAGAAAAAATCAGTCAATTCAAAAATATAATCAATCAAGGTTAAGATTCATTAATCTTAACACTTAAAACCCCACCCTGACCTAATGCCCACAGCTAGTTAATAACGAGAATCTCATTATGTTATACTCTCTCTCTCAACTAGACCAAAAGGAGCCAAACAGCAACATTGGCAGGAGCCCAGCAGTCTTATTTAAAAAAAAATTAATGAAGTCTTGGCCAGATTTTAAAGCAGCTCTGCACGCAAAGAAAAATAGATTTTTTCCAGTTTAAGATAATGGCATTGTTTTCATTTGAGTTATGAGGGGTGCATTAGAATTGTTCCAGTTGAGCAAAGTTACTCAAAATATTAACAACATAGTATAGGAAATCACAGCAACTTTATTAGAAGATGGTCTAATCTCATCCGGTGTTAATCCAAACACTGCTGCAAAAAGGATTAGAAGTGACTGTAAACACAACACTATCTGAGAGTAAGGCAAATATTCTCATCAAAAATGACAGTCCCAAAACATATGACCTGGCGAGGCCAGAGCTACATGGTATCATTCAAAATTAGACTTAAATTCCTATATATATATTTCATATAATTTTTTTATCGGGAAAGATGTGTATGATTTTAAGCAGCAAATAATTAAATATTAATTTAGAAAAGGCTAATAAAACTTTAGAATAAATTCTTTGGTGAAAGCTTTTTATGCCTCCAGGCTTACTGCCTTATCTTAAAATGTTCTCAATCATTCCATACTTCTTTTGACAAGACTAAATTAATGCAGCACTGCTAGTGCCTTATACACCAAAAGGAATGAATTACAGAGGGTTGAAGTAATGATCAAAATAAAACCGGTACCCCACTATCTTCCTCTGACAAGTCCATTCTTTACTAAGGTGGCACATCTTTTGTAACAAGGATTTCCATTTCTTTTCCTTGCATCCTTCATAACAGTGTCATTTCATTCCTGCTCACTTAGACTGATGAGGTCTTTTATTTTCTTACCTGGATTAACAGGTAGGCAAATAAAATACTAGGGATGGAGGCCTATTATAATTACCACTAATATACAGCAAATTATTTGTTCAGTCTAAAGGGATCGGAACCTGTGAATTTTTTTGGATTGCCTACTCCATTTGAAGGCCAGCAGGAACAAATCCCAGGTTAACTATTTTGCTATTGTTCCCTAAAAAGCAAGTCCAGAAGCTGTTGTAATTCCCATTTCCTCACTCCAGGGGCCTCATGTATAAACGGTGCATACTCACAGAAATGTTGCGTAAGCCCATTTCCATGCTCAAATCTTGATGTATAAAACCTAAACTTGCCGTAAAGCCACGCACATTTTCATGGTAGCTCAAACCCTGGCGTACACAAGTTCTCCACTCAGTTTTGCAAACTGGCGGCACCCAGTGTCAAAGCAGTGCTACTGTTCCAGTGTAGTTTCACTTTCTTTTTCAGATCCACATCCCTGACGCAGCTTTATAAATACACTGAAATTAACCGCATATTGTTTATTAGTTTAAGGCATCTGATTGTAATTAACCTGTAACAATATAATGGTCCATGTAATGGCCAAACTATTCCAAATACCATAGCTGCTTTAGCGTTGTTACTCTCACTGCACCACTCGGAGCAGCTGATCGGTAAGAGAATTATTGGTATACAGAATCAAGCACATGCTGCCTCAGCCATTCGCTATTTGAACTGCTCTCATCTGACAAACACTTCAAAGCCTTTCCTGTACAGACCTCACGGTTCAGAAACAGTTTCATCCCAAGAACTATAAACGCACTTAATCAGTCCATCAAGTGCTCCTTGTAGAACAGTTTGTACTTACAAGTACAATTACCTCACTGTAAACTTGGGATACAGTTATAATATTGCACAACCTGCGCCACTTTATAAAGCCCATATTTACATATGATGATGATATCACTTTTAAGATGAAATGCAGCAAAATATGTTTATTATATTGTACAGATAAAACTTTAACTTCATTTAAATAATCTATATTGTTATTAATTAAACATGTGAGGACACAGTGCTGCAGCGCTAGCAAGGAGCTGGCGCTACATTCACGGATTGTTCCTGCCTCGCTCTGTATTCTTGCTGGGAGTGGCACGACACTGCGGAAAGACAGATGGATAGAATAATTAAACATGTACTAAGAAGATATTTCAATGTTCCTTAAAAGTTTTGAAGAATGGGTGTTCTAAGCTTACAGATGGCTTATCGTCTATTACAGAGCTGTTTGTGTGGCGATTGGTTACTTGGAGAAAGAAAAGGAAGGACAGGAATTGGGGGTTAGTACGTTTGAAAGAGACAGTACTGCTACAATAAATTATTTCATTGAAGGTTACGCATGGCACAGCAAGCATCTTGCGGGAGGCAGGAACAATCTGTGGATGAGGCGCCTGTTCGTCACTATCACTGTGCCACCGTGTTCCAATGTTTAATAACATGTTTTAACTCCTATCATCATGAAAATGATATCACGTATACATCTCGGTATTTTAATTATTCAGAGAGCTGTAACATTATGAATGTAATGGATTCCGTGTCCTGTTAGAGGAAGAGAAAGCCTGTTTAAGAAGCAGGTAGTGCACACAGAGCACATAGAAGATCAAATACAAAACAAAGCATGTAACAATCTACTTTAGTTACAATGGGATTTGAGAAACTAGTAAATTAAATGATTTTAAGATGAAGTTTATGATGTTCTACTTTAATGACAAAATAAACTACGTGATTAAAGTGGAAATTTTGAGATTAAAGTTGACATTTCGTGCTTTTTTTCCCACTGTGTGCCTATTTTTTTTTTCTCTGTACCCTAATAAGCTTTCATATGATACTCAGACGGTGGGCTACGACTCACCTTTTCACAGCAACTTTGACATCTGACAACTTGTTTATTTCGAGCACTGTGCGACTTTGTGAAGTTGAGCTTTCAAGTTTCTCTGACACTCTATGTCACTCGATCAACTTCCTTTTGTTGTTTATACCACTGTTTAAACCAACAAATAGTACTTTTTCCTTGCCTCCACTTGGTATTCGCTGAAATTGTTCTATTTTTCCCTGTGCTTTGCCATTGTCTTTTCACAGAAGGCTGCGCTTAAGGGCTATTTATATTGATTTGCATATTCAAAGAGGCGTAATTCTGGGAGGAGTTGGGGCGGGATAGCAGGCATGTGGATGTGCATTACTTTTCACGCTGACCAGGATTTATGTAGTGGAAGAACGTGGAAGTTGGCGTTCGCACAGATTTATGCATCTGGATTTTTTTGTGCGTAAGCACATTTCCGCTTTTGTCCATAAGCCATTTTATAGTGTGAATTCTACGCACGCCGTTATACATGAGGCCCCATGTCCTTTCAGGAAATCACTTGAGAAGTCACAACATACATGTAAGATTGTTGCAGATGTAGCTATTACTGGGTAGCAAGCACACAAGGAAAAACAAAATGCCATTTCAGCTACTGAGATGCACTGAAACAACCCCCACTCCATCGTTCACCGAAGTGCTTGACAGTGTTGTGCAATATTTTTTCCCCGTCCTTATTTGCAATCGTTTCACCAAAGGGAAGCCCCAATCTTCCACTCATGGTTGTTTCACGTCAACCTTGATTGCTGTAAGTGGGTTGTCAGTGAACTTAAAAAGGTTAAAGTGGGTCAGAAAGCTACAAAGGTTAAGAAGCACTGCTGGATAACCATTCTGCTGGTCAGGCTACACAGACCTTATTTTAGAGCTGTCTTCAGACCCTAATAGACTACAAAACTATAAAATTAATCACAGAAGGATTGTTATTAACACTGGTCATCCTGCATAAACTTATAAAAGAGACATGTAACAGAATGAATTTAAAAAATATTTGATATCTGAAATCTCTTGCCTTACATGTACCCTCAGAGTTTGTCCTACACTTTTCTTCTGTTTCCTTATGTGTCTCAACCTGTCTCAGCTGGCACTTCCTCTCTCAATTGTGTTCCCAATAAAGCCTGCTTCTCATACTTTGTCATTTTGATGCACATTGCTCACCTTCTGTCCACTTTTTTACTGCCACTAGTGCTAGACAAGGCCCATATACCTTCTGTAAAAATGTCCTTGTGAAAGTTTCCAGGGCTTGAAGGTTACTCTCAGCATTCCTCCTACATATTTTCTCCATATCCTTGTGAATTTAAACCTTGCTTGCCCACTGCTTCCTGTCTTGATCATGCTTAATTGGCCAACCAAAGCAAAACTTACAAATCAGACCAAAGCTAAATCAGATTGCTGGCACAGATAGGATAGACACATACACACACACATATAGACAGCAGCACTTTATTATACAATAGATGTTAGCTTAATCGTTCCTTTCTTCTTAGAATGCTTAATGCTTCAAAAAACATTTTTGACTGTGCTTTCACTCTCCTGATTACTTCTATGTGGGCTAAGAACTGCAAAGCAAATTTCTAGAGGAGATGTAGGGAAAAATTGCTTGAAAATGAACATCTGCTCTAGAAATTTCAGAATTAGATCAAATACCCAGTATTTGCCAAACTAAGAAATTTTTAACTAGGTCTGAGGAAGAGCTTTAGACTTATCAGGAACATGGAAAAGAGTGGGGAAAATTTTTTAGTGATAATTCAAGCACACGCAAAATGTCAGAGGCACACATTCCTTGGAGCATTAGGTTCAAACTGAGTAAAATATGCCTTTAACTAAACAGAGAGAACATGTGGGCAAGAAGATGAGTACTGCAAGTTTGAATGAATGGATGGAACAACGTTGAAACTTTACAAAGGAGAAGGCAGAATCTGCACACAGCGGTACAGTTGATGTGTTTAAAGGAAAATGGCCAGTTAAAGCAACTGAGGTTGATCAAAAACAAGGGACTGCACAGTGAACTGCTAACTGAGGTATTTTCTGGGCCTACACTGTCTCATATAAAAGCTCTTGGGACATATGGTTACGTCTCCTGTGCTTTAGCAATAAGGTGATTGATGTAGACGAGTTAAAAGATGGCTTCTTTTTACAAATGAGCAGCATTCACCCCGTTGTCAGGTGTCAGTGTAAAAAGAGCTCTTATCACTTTTAGAAAGAAAAAGCACTTTCTGCGAGCTTTAAATTCAATCAAGGTCACCTTCACCATTAATACATAGTACTGAATTGGCACAATACGTCTCTAAGACAAAGTATCTAGGGTGTCTCCCTAGTAATAGATATAGAAGACATTTGCTTCTCTGGCAGAAAGGGTATTTTCTGTTATCCATTGTATAAGTTCATTTGTTCTATTAAAATATAACAGGAGCCAAAGCCTGTTCTTACAGCACCAAGCAGGAGAATCCACCCTGGATAGAATGCCAGTTCATCACAGATTGCAACCATGTACACACTCATATAAGACTAATTTAGAGTGACCAAATTAAGATAACACACCTTTTCGTTGTTGGAGGAATCAAGAAAAATGAAGATACAAAGAACCTGCACCCTCCACACAGTCATTAAGCCAGGATTCATGTCTGGACTGTAAGGAGACAACGCTAACCACTGTACCCCTACCACCTAGCTTTTAAAACTAGGTTGAATTACACCAAACTCTCAATACTTTTCCCCTTGAATAAAAGGAAGTTTTTTTCCAAACTGAATGCTCATTATTGATAATTAATGAAAAACAAAAAATGAACTGTACATTTACTAACTAATCTAATTTAAAAGGCAATGATTGGTTCCTTCTTTATGCCAAGTGATGCCAGGATTGGCTCTGGGTTTTTGCAGACCTGAACTGGATAGCTGGATTCAGCCAGTGAATGGATACATAAACAGACATCTTTCAAATTTCTCAGAAAAACTACTCTTGCACAAAAATAAATATAAAAAAATCCCAGACATTCTCTCTATGACATGTTACTGAACCTTCATAAATCATTAATCCTCCATTAATGGAACTGTGGCATTTTAGAAATACTGATGCACCTTAACCTGTGGGAAGTGGGAACAACTTTATGAAAATAGGTTGAGACATAGTTGAAAAATACTCAGAATTTGCAATTAAAAATTTGTCATAAAAAAATAATTTTTCCTTCTGACGTGTTGTTACATAGCAGTGTTATTACCAAAGTTAGACAGACGTGCCCCAAATGAAGTGAAAAAAATCACTTAAGGTTTTATGCTGCAAGCATGTGCTAGCACACGTGCCAACAGGGGTTTGTAGTATAAAATAAATTGGGAGGCCTTTCTTTAGCATATCGGCATTTAAAAGCCATTGTTTGGATTCTCAGGTTTGGTATTCTGAAAACTACTCTGACCAAATGCCTTATAAATTCACACTGATTACAAACAAATTGTTCTCTGCCCCTCCTGCTTCAACTTGTAAGAATCATCCTTTTTTAAATTTACTAGACTACCATATAAGCATGCTTTAACAGACTAAAATTAGCAGTTCAATATTTTGTTTAATTTCATATTAGCTTAATTTTGTTTTTCTGGTTCTCTGCAGTAGCACTTTGTGCCGCTGCTCCCTATCCATGCTGTGTACTGATGAAGGTGAAGATGAGACTGTGTATGTCTGCATAATTGGGCACGGATTTCACTGGATGGACCTTCTCTTTAATGTTAACATTCTTATGTCTTACATTCTTACTGCGGTGTTGTTTTAATATATTCTTGGGTTAGTTACCATTAGAACTACTGTACTAAAATAATAAGGAACAAAGTAAGTTCATTTTTGTTAAGTAGAATGCCCAGTATGGGCTGGGTGGTCTTTTGGCCTTAAAATCTCTGAAGATTTTGCTTTTTCTCCATCTTATTTGGAGTGGGTTTTTTTTTTTAATTTATTCTGTCTTCCCCGGTCATCTCACCTTATCATCAAACTCATCTTTACAGATTTAAAAAATACTATACATAATCTACTAAATATATTTCTATCTTATGTAAGTCCGTATTGTTTAATTTTTTTATTTATTCATTATTATTCTTACCTAATTTGTCCTGCTTTTCTTGCATCTATTTATTTAACATTTTGTGATGCACTTTGAGCTACATCCTGTGCAGACACTGTAAATGTTGTTGTAGTATTACCAGTCAACCTCACAGCATGACTTTGAACAATGGAAAGAAACCTTCCAGAAGATGTGGAGAAGATGCAATCAACCATAAAATAGGAACTACAGCCAAGAATGTAAACATGATGTATGTGTTGTTCATGTGGCTATTCCATCCTATCCATTTGACCTTCTGTCCATTTTCTGAGCAAGCTTTTTCCGAGGATGACACAGCCTATCCATTAAGAATGGCTGCAAAGCAGAAAGCAGTGTAGGATAAGGTACAGTACCAGTCTACCACAGGGCCAACATGCTTTTATAAGTCAGGTAATGCATCAAACCTTTGGACTGTGGGGGGAAAAACATGTAAACCCTTCAAAGAGGTTCCTTTAACTTGGAATTTAATGAGTTTAAGTGTCATAAAATACAAACTGTTTGCTGTGCTGTTCCATTCATTAATTGATTTATCTATATTCTGAAGCTGGAGTATCTCTTTCAAGGCCACAAGAAGCCAGAGCAAATTTGATGGCACTGGGTGCAAGTACAAAACAACCCTGCATGCAATGCCAGTCTATCATTGGCCATCATATGTTTTCTGCATGCTGTGCCAATGTGCTGCCCCATTCCATTCCATCCATTTCTTGCTCTTGTTTTCTTTGTTACAGGGCCATAGGTAGGCAAAGTCTGTCTAGTAACCCTGGGTGCAATGTAAGAACTCACCATTGATGGGATACTAGTACATCACTGGGCATAAATACACACTGTATACTCAATATTTAGCCATACAGAAGCAGTTAAATATAGCCAATGAATCTCAACCAGCATGTTTTCGATAGGAACATGGAAGGAAACAAAGAAAAAAATTCAACAAGCACAATTATTATGCTTAGAATTAATCTAAATCCACAGAGAAGTGGAACAGCAGGGCTAAGAACTGTGTCATCTAGTTTATTATTTATAATCAAGCATGTGTTTTAATTCTCATTAACAAAAGTACAATATAAAGTAAAAACTAAAACATTACTGTTAAAGAATGTAGGCATTAAATACAGTCTGAATATTTTAGGAATGGTCTATCACTTACTTTATTATGCAGCCAGCAGAATCCTCCACTTTGCAAATGGAAAGAGAGAAGCAACAGGTCAACAGTCAAGCTTTGTACAATTTGATACCTGATTAAAAAAAAGAAAGTTAAAATTAAGTACCTTAATAAACAAGAAGACCAACCCTATGAAAGAAATGCAATTTGTCAAATACTATAAATAAAATTATATGCATTAATAAAAAACGACTATAATTGGTTCACTTTTTACATTTGATTTGACATAAGCACGATAAAAATGACAGTAATTTAGAAACCTCACATAGCAATTAATCCCTAATAAAAAAAAAAAAACCTGTATTTTGTCCTTTAGACGGCTACAATGAGAGAAATAACTCATTACCCTGGTAACAGTCCAACACCTTGTTTTTCTGTCCGCACATTCTAACACTAGAAGAGTGTGGAAAACCTGCAACTATGCATTTGGTATGAAATAGTAAAAACTGTGACTGTTCCTGGAAAGGGCGGGTCATTTACTAAAGGGTGTGACCTGAAGCAATTTCTTACATATGTACTTATTTTTTTGTACCTATTCAGAGGGAGGAAAACAAAATGCCCATGCTGCCACCTTAAAGTATTGACATTCTGGGCAGAGCCTGTAATCATTGAATAAGAATGCAGCAAAAAAATTATATAACATCATGAAGTTTTGTTTTGTTGTCCTTCACCATTTTCATTGGCGCCGTTTTTGACAGCAAAACATGTAATCCGCTTGACTGTTGTGCTTCTTTAGAGAAAAGCACTTTTTTTATTTTGTGCTCAATGCATGAAACAGACACCCTTGGGGTGAATTTAAAAAAATAAGAGTCAAAGCCTCCTCAGCCCTAAGCTATCTTCCTGCATTTTTGCTACATAAGCATTCACATGCAAAATCGAAACAGGTTTGGTTTCCCTGTTTATTAATATATGTCTGTGCCAAGTCCAGTCAAGAACTACACTCATCTGGACATTTTGCTGCCCATTATTGTGACTATGGCCTCTTCTTCCAGTATGCCATACAGAAGTGACTATATCTAAAGGATACCAATGAATGTGGAATGCTGCATGTAATGTTTTGCTTTCTGCTGTCAATTAAGCATGTCTTCTTACTCCTTCGCTATGTATGGCATTAGCCTGATGAGACAGGGACAAGTCATTCCAACATGCAATGTCCATAAGCACGCATTCTAAAGTTTTACCATTTGACTTCTCATGTTCTCATGATTCTCATGATGCAAGTTAACACTATAATTACCAAAGCCTAAGAAAAAACTTGTAAATCCGGCCCACCTTAAATCCCTTCGCACCTCTCCATCAGCGTCTTTTGTCTTATAAATGTGTCGACCAACATAAGCAGCAAGCAGCCTGCTATACCATTCCCCCCACTGCCACAGAAAGGGCACAAAGTTCTCCCAACTCAAGCCTTGATTATCTTTGAGTGAAATGCTTTAGAGGTTAAAAAATATATCATTATTTGGAATACATGCATTTCATGTGTATTCCGTGTCTACAACAATCTATTTAAACACATTGTTAAAACAGAAAAATTTTTCATGTTTTAGTAATAAATGACAAAATGTCGACATAAACTGTATAATGTGTGAAGGCCAAATATCAAATAAACACTTTCACAAAAGGTGTAAGTGCAATACGACAGCTTCTGTGGTGCAGAGATAAGAACTGCTGACTTGAAATCAATAGGCCGCGGGATCGACCCTGAGTGCCGCATAGATTTACCATTTTAATTAGTGAGCTGCTCTTAATGTTAATATTATACAATAAAAACATAAGTGTAAATGGTTGTTCTTTGATTTAACTATAAAATTTCGCGTGTGCCCTGACTGACACTTTTACTTGACCTTATGTACTGACATCATTTTTTCTTTCAATGTTGATTTCAATTCTGTGGCTGCTAGTAGCTTTCCTAACCCACTTCAATGCCCAAAAAAGAAAGGCAAATAAAGAGAGATGACAATTTCATGAGACAAGTGACTGATTATACAAATGTGATGAGCAGAGAGGTGCTTGTATTTGTTGTTTGTAATGTAAAAAGGTGGTAGTTGTTTGTCCGTCTATTCAGGCTGGCCTATGTTGGGTATATAAAGTATTATTTTTGGCCCTTAATAAATCTGGATGACACCCCTGCTCTAGTTAGATTCATTTTACTTAGAATATGAATGTATTTCATATTAGATTTGCTAACACAAATTTCCACATCATCTTTTAAGTTACACAAATTCTAAACTAAATCTCTGTTTAAAACAATTTAGCTCTTAAATCCCATTAATGTTTTGTCATAGTCATTGTACCAGCATTAGAGTACAGATACATTTTCTTCTTTATTACTTCCTGATGCTCATTACCATTTCAAGTGCTTTCTCAACACATTCAAAAGAACAGTGTCTGACATTTTTAGAGTCTTTCCTTGAAAAAACACTAGTGACTACTATTCTCTCCTTCCTCTTTTCTGATGTCTACATCCTATTTTCAATTGTTTAATTCAGTAATCCCTCCTCCATCGCGGGGGTTGCGTTCCAGAGCCACCCGCGAAATAAGAAAATCTGCGAAGTAGAAACCATATGTTTATATGGTTATTTTTATATTGTCATGCTTGGGTCACAGATTTGCGCAGAAACACAGGAGGTTGTAGAGAGACAGGAACGTTATTCAAACACTGCAAACAAACATTTGTCTCTTTTTCAAAAGTTTAAACTGTGCTCCATGACAAGACAGAGATGACAGTTCTGTCTCACAATTAAAAGAATGCAAACATATCTTCCTCTTCAAAGGAAACAGAGAGTAAAGCAAACAAATCAATAGGGCTGTTTGGCTCTTAAGTATGCGAAGCACCGCCGGTACAAAGCTGTTGAAGGCAGCAGCTCACACCCCCTCCGTCAGGAGCAGGGAGAGAGAGAGAGAAACAAAGTCAAAAATCAATACGTGCCCTTTGAGCTTTTAAGTATGCGAAGCACCGTGCAGCATACTTAAAAGCTGCACACAGAAGGTAGCAACGTGAAGATAATCTTTCAGCATTTTTAGACAAGCGTCCGTATAGTCTAGGTGTGCGAACAGCCTCCCTGCTCACACCCCCTACGTCAGGATCACAGATAGTCAGCGCAAGAGAGAGAGAAAGAAAAGTAAGTTGGGTAGCTTCTTAGCCATCTGCCAATAGCGTCCCTTGTATGAAATCAACTGGGCAAACCAACTGAGGAAGCATGTACCAGAAATTAAAAGACCTATTGTCCGCAGAAATCCGCGAACCAGCAAAAAATCCGCGATATATATTTAAATATGCTTACATATAAAATCCGTGATAGAGTGAAGCCGCGAAAGGCGAAGCGCGATATAGCGAGGGATCACTGTATAACTTTTTTCTTTACTCCAAACTATCAGCTTTTTATTTCTTTTTATAAAATTTTCCTCTATATAACCCGTAAAGCCAGGATCAGTTAACTAAATTTTTGCAGTAAACCAATTTGCTGCTTGTTTTTGACTGTGTTTTTACACATTGTTTTGACATTTTTAGACATTTATTTTCAGCATTTTTTTCAGCACTGTGGTGCTTGTACCCATTAGGAGCTACTTAAAATATACAGCTGTCTGCTTTAGGTATTAATAGGAATTATTCTTTTACAGGCAATCGTGCATTTTGCCACACTGTTGGGCACTCTTTGTTAGGAGTCTTTTGATCTCTTGGATCAGACCTGTTTAAAGTTCATGTCCTCCTCCTGGTCACACCAAATCTTGTCTACCTGGAGACATAACAGGTATGCAACATCTGTTATAATTCAGTGTGCTCAAAATAGTGAAAAGGTGTGAGACCTTTAAAAAAAGCCAAAAACCAGGCCAAAGTCCTTCCTAGCTTGTCCAGAAATAGGCTTCATCCCATATAGCCAGATTCCAAATTCTATTAGCAGACTCAGACCTGTCCAGACATTAAAAATGAGAAACAGGCTTTAGAAGTTCAAAAGCATCCCACTATATATCAATTTTCCCTTCAAGAGAGAGGTACTGTAAAACAGTTTTTGGCTTGAATGTCATCTTTAAATCTTTCTAAAAAAAACTGTATATACAGTGCATCCGGAAAGTATTCACAGCGCATCACTTTCTCCACATTTTGTTATGTTACAGCCTTATTCCAAAATGGATTAAATTCATTTTTTTTTCTCAGAATTGTACACACAACACCCCATAATGACAACGTGAAAAAAGTTTACTTGAGGTTCTTGCAAATTTATTAAAAATAAAAAAATTGAGAAAGCACACGTACATAAGTATTCACAGCCTTTGCTGTGAAGTTCAAAATTGAGCTCAGGTGCATCCTGTTTCCCCTGATCATCCTTGAGATGTTTCTGCAGCTTAATTGGAGTCCACCTGTGGTAAATTCAGTTGACAGGACATGATTTGGAAAGGCACACACCTGTCTATATAAGGTCCCACAGTTGACAGTTCATGTCAGAGCACAAACCAAGCATGAAGTCAAAGAAATTGTCTGTAGACCTCCGAGACAGGATTGTCTTGAGGCACAAATCTGGGGAAGATTACAGAAAAATTTCTGCTGCTTTGAAGGTCCCAATGAGCACAGTGGCCTCCATCATCCGTAAGTGGAAGAAGTTTGAAACCACCAGGACTTTTCCTAGAGCTGGCCGGCCATCTAAACTGAGCAATCGGGGGAGAAGGGCCTTAGTCAGGGAGGTGACCAAGAACCCGATGGTCACTCTGTCAGAGCTCCAGAGGTCCTCTGTGGAAAGAGGAGAACCTTCCAGAAGGACAACCATCTCTGCAGCAATCCACCAATCAGGCCTGTATGGTAGAGTGGCCAGACGGAAGCCACTCCTTAGTAAAAGGCACATGGCAGCCCACCTGGAGTTTTCCAAAAGGCACCTGAAGGACTCTCAGACCATGAGAAGGAAAATTCTCTGGTCTGATGAGACAAAGATTGAACTCTTTGGTGTGAATGCCAGGCATCACGTTTGGAGGAAACCTGGCACCATCCCTACAGTGAAGCATGGTGGTGGCAGCATGATGCTGTGGGGATGTTTTTCAGCGGCAGGAACTGGGAGACTAGTCAGGATAAAGGGAAAGATGACTGCAGCAATGTACAGAGACATCCTGGATGAAAACCTGCTCCAGAGCGCTCTTGACCTCAGACTGGGGCGACGGTTCATCTTTCAGCAGGACAATGACCCTAAGCACACAGCCAAGATATCAAAAGAGTGGCTTCAGGACAACTCTGTGAATGTCCTTGAGTGGCCCAGCCAGAGCCCAGACTTGAATCCGATTGAACATCTCTGGAGAGATCTTAAAATGGCTGTGCACCGACGCTTGCCATCCAACCTGATGGAACTTGAGAGGTGCTGCAAAGAGGAATGGGTGAACCTGGCCAAGGATAGGTGTGCCAACCTTGTGGCATCATATTCAAAAAGACTTGAAGCTGTAATTGTTGCCAAAGGTGCATTGACAAAGTATTGAGCAAAGGCTGTGAATACTTATGTACATGGGATTTCTCAGTTTTTTTATTTTTAATAAATTTGCAAAAACCTCAAGTAAATTTTTTTCATGTTGTCATTATGGGGTGTTGTGTGCAGAATTCTGAGCAAAAAAATGAATTTAATCCATTTTGGAATAAGGCTGTAACATAACAAAAGGTGGAAAAAGTGATGTGCTGTGAATACTTTCTGGATGCACTGTATATATACAGTGGTGTGAAAAACTATTTGCCCCCTTCCTGATTTCTTATTCTTTTGCATGTTTGTCACACAAAATGTTTCTGATCATCAAACACATTTAACCATTAGTCAAATATAACACAAGTAAACACAAAATGCAGTTTTTAAATGATGGATTTTATTATTTAGGGAGAAAAAAAAATCCAAACCTACATGGCCCTGTGTGAAAAAGTAATTGCCCCCTGAACCTAATAACTGCTTGGGCCAACCTTAGCAGCAATAACTGCAATCAAGCGTTTGCGATAACTTGCAATGAGTCTTTTACAGCGCTCTGGAGGAATTTTGGCCCACTCATCTTTGCAAAATTGTTGTAATTCAGCTTTATTTGAGGGTTTTCTAGCATGAACCGCCTTTTTAAGGTCATGCCATAGCATCTCAATTGGATTCAGGTCAGGACTTTGACTAGGCCACTCCAAAGTCTTCATTTTGTTTTTCTTCAGCCATTCAGAGGTGGATTTGCTGGTGTGTTTTGGGTCATTGTCCTGTTGCAGCACCCAAGATCGCTTCAGCTTGAGTTGACGAACAGATGGCCGGACATTCTCCTTCAGGATTTTTTGGTAGACAGTAGAATTCATGGTTCCATCTATCACAGCAAGCCTTCCAGGTCCTGAAGCAGCAAAACAACCCCAGACCATCACACTACCACCACCATATTTTACTGTTGGTATGATGTTCTTTTTCTGAAATGCTGTGTTCCTTTTACGCCAGATGTAACGGGACATTTGCCTTCCAAAAAGTTCAACTTTTGACTCATCAGTCCACAAGGTACTTTCCCAAAAGTCTTGGCAATCATTGAGATGTTTCTTAGCAAAATTGAGACGAGCCCTAATGTTCTTTTGCTTAACAGTGGTTTGCGTCTTGGAAATCTGCCATGCAGGCCGTTTTTGCCCAGTCTCTTTCTTATGGTGGAGTCGTGAACACTGACCTTAATTAAGGCAAGTGAGGCCTGCAGTTCTTTAGACATTGTCCTGGGGTCTTTTGTGACCTCTCGGATGAGTCGTCTCTGCGCTCTTCGGGTAATTTTGGTCGGCCGGCCACTCCTGGGAAGGTTCACCACTGTTCCATGTTTTTGCCATTTGTGGATAATGGCTCTCACTGTGGTTCGCTGGAGTCCCAAAGCTTTAGAAATGGCTTTATAACCTTTACCAGACTGATAGATCTCAATTACTTCTGTTCTCATTTGTTCCTGAATTTTTTGGATCTTGGCATGATGTCTATCTTTTGAGGTGCTTTTGGTCTACTTCTCTGTGTCAGGCAGCTCCTATTTAAGTGATTTCTTGATTGAAACAGGTGTGGCAGTAATCAGGCCTGGGGGTGGCTACGGAAATTGAACTCAGGTGTGATACACCACAGTTAGGTTATTTTTTAACAAGGGGGCAATTACTTTTTCACACAGGGCCATGTAGGTTTGGATTTTTTTTCTCCCTAAATAATAAAAATCATCATTTAAAAACTGCATTTTGTGTTTACTTGTGTTATATTTGACTAATGGTTAAATGTGTTTGATGATCAGAAACATTTTGTGTGACAAACATGCAAAAGAATAAGAAATCAGGAAGGGGGCAAATAGTTTTTCACACCACTGTATATATATATATATATATATATATATATATATATATATATATATATATATATATATATATTCACGGCATTCGTAGTCTGTGTCACAATCTGATTGTATGGGTGGTTACCTACCAGGTAAAGCTTGTGGTTGGCCAGCAATCTGCTAACATCCGCCACGGTGCCCTCAGTTTGTGAGGAGCAGATCATAGAATGGTTGAAATAGTTTACTGTCAAATAAATGCAAAGAGTACACGACACGTGTTTCGCCCTCATTCTGGGCTCATCAGGTGTACACACTCCACTGCACTCCCTCTCGGGAATCGAACCTCAGACGTCAGCGTCAGAGGCGATGCCCCTAACGTTGCGCCATGGCGTGTGATTCGTTTATTTGGCAGCATGTAGATCGGGGTAATTACATTACATTACATTACACGTGTCGCGTACTCTTTGCATTTATTTGACAGTAAACTATTTCAACCATTCTATGATCTGCTCCTCACAAACTGAGGGCACCGTGGCGGATGTTAGCAGATTGCTGGCCAACCACAAGCGTTACCTGGTAGGTAACCACCCATACAATCAGATTGTGACACAGACTACGAATGCCGTGAATGTAATTACCCCGATCTACATGCTGTCAAATAAACGAACCACACGCCATGGCGCAACGTTAGGGGCATCGCCTCTGACGCTGACGTCTGAGGTTCGATTCCCGAGAGGGAGTGCAGTGGAGTGTGTACACCTGATGAGCCCAGAATGAGGGCGAAACACGTGTCGTGTACTCTTTGCATTTATTTGACAGTAAACTATTTCAACCATATATATATATATATATATATATATATGGCAGCACGGTGGCGCAGTGGGTAGCGCTGCTGCCTCGCAGTTGGGAGACCTGGGGACCCAGGTTCGCTTCCCGGGTCCTCCCTGCGTGGAGTTTGCATGTTCTCCCCGTGTCTGCGTGGGTTTCCTCCGGGCGCTCCGGTTTCCTCCCACAGTCCAAAGACATGCAGGTTAGGTGGATTGGCGATCCTAAATTGGCCCTAGTGTGTGCTTGGTGTGTGGGTGTGTTTGTGTGTGTCCTGCGGTGGGTTGGCACCCTGCCCAGGATTGGTTCCTGCTTTGTGCCCTGTGTTGGCTGGGATTGGCTCCAGCAGACCCCTGTGACCCTGTGTTCGGATTCAGCGGGTTGGAAAATGGATGGATGGATGGATGGATATATATATATATATACACAGTGGAACCTCGGGTCACAACCGTGATTCGTTCCAAAACTCTGGTCGTAACCCGATTTGGTCATGACCCAAAGTAATTTCCCCCATAGGATTGTATGTAAATACAATGAATCCATTCCGGACCATACGAGCTGTATGTAAATATATATTTTTTTAAAGATTTTTAAGCACAAAAATAGTTAATTATACCATAGAATGCACAGTGTAATAGTAAACTAAATGTTTACTTACTTCTTCTGTAATGTTTACTTCTTCTGCTTGGGCTCTCTCGCTCTCTCTCTCTTGCTCTCTCTCTCTCTCTCGCTCGCTCTCGCTCTCTCTCTGTCACTCACGCTCTCTCAAGCTCGCTCACTCGTGCTCTCTCTCTCTCACTTGCTCGCTCACACTCTCGCGCTCTCTCTTGCTCGCTCGCTCACACTCTCGCGCTCTCTCTCTCGCTCGCTCACACTCTTGTACTCTCTCTCTCTCACTCGCTCACACTCTCCCGCTCTGTCTCTCGCTCTCACTCTTTCTCTCACTTGCTTGCTTGCGCTCTCTCTCGCATTCTTGCGCACTCTTGCTTGCTCTCTCTCTCTCGCTCATTCGCTGCACAGGGAATGCACAGGGAGAGACTGAACACGTGCAGAAATCATTGGTGCGTACAAACCGGAAAGGAAACTGGCTTGTTTGTCACCCGAGTGTGTGGTCGTAAACAGATGCAAAAGTTTGGCGAACTTTTTGGTCGTAACCCGATTTGTACGTGGTCCAAGATGTTCGTGACCCAAGGTTCCACTGTATATATATATATATATATATATATATATATATATATATATATTTATTGTGGAGAACCAGCCCGGACACAAACAGGCAGACACTGTAAGTCCAAAAACACCCATGTTTATTTAAAATAAAAACTTACCTGTACACAACACAGTGCCCCTGCACCAAACCCCCTTCTCAAGTCCTGGCCTCTCAATGGTCCGTCCTTCCTTCATCGCCTCCACTCCCCTCCTCCAAGCTTCATCCTCTTCCATCCAACTCTGGCTCATGACTGGAGGGAGGCAGCCATTTTTATTTTCACTCAGACGCAGTGGCGGACCATGCATTTCACACCTAGGCCTTCAGTAGTGCTCCATCTGAATCAACCCGCCCCTCAAAAACTAATTTATGGTTATAAAAACCATCTTAATATGCAGAAATACAGTATAAAGAGCCTGTAGCCACAATAAATGCCTTTATTGAATAGACAAACCAGGGGTGAACAAGTTCCTTTCTACTGCAGCAACAGCCGCGCCACACATAAAAAACATCAATAATAACTCAGAAACTTGCAATATTATTTAGGAAAATTGCAACATTTTACACACCAAAAATTCGGATTATTTGTAAACAAAATCCATCCTCTTCTCTTTCCTCAAAAACAGTTCAATTACTAGCAGATTATCCGTGCGGTTCAGTTCCATCACGAAGTCCCTTTCTATCGCTATCGAAGCTAATGCTGAAAGTCAAACCTGCCCTGTTGTATTTCTGGCATAAGTTTTAATTCACTTTAGGGCTGAAACTGTCCGCTCGACAGAAGCAGTGGACACGGGAATGGTCACCGCCAAACATACCAATGTGTACAGCTGCCCCATGCCCCAAATATAATTAACATCAGTTTGTGATTCAGATATTTTTTTAGGCCAGCAGAGAAGGCCTTACAGGCCCTGACGGCCCACCACCGGTCAGACGTGCATCAGGTGCCCCTTGATGAGCTTCCTGCGGCACTTCCTGGTGTGGTGCTGACGTCCAGGGCTTCTTACTCGTCCGGGCACCCCCTGGCAGTGGCCATGTGCCCCTATAGGGTTGAGCTACCATGCTCAATTCCCGTGGACCCCACACAAACTAGGGCGGCTGCCCTCCCGTCGTCCGAGGGAGGCACAGTTCCTCTCTTGGTCCTTCTAGGAGTCCCGGCTGGGCACAGCCCTCAGCTGCCCGCCACAATATATATATATATATATATATATATATATATATATATATATATATATATATATATATATATATACTGTATATATAATAAACAAAGGACACAAAAACTGCATAAAGACACAAAAGGAGCAAATTATCTAGAATCTACAAATTTAATATTTATGATAAGCACTTTCCAAACATCAAAGAACCACTGATGGATCCACTCCTCAACCTCACAACATTTAGGCTAAGGGTGGTCCTTCAGTCGTGATATCAGGATAGCCTCCACCTACAAAGTACCAAAACCAAAGACACACAGATAGTAAATAAACAGAATAATAGGAGCAAAAAATGCAAAATATTTTACAATAAACAAAGAAGTCATAGAAGAGGAAAATAAACATAAGAAAGGGAACACGCCCTTGCTGAAACATGACAACATTAGGTGGGTGTAGCAAGCTCTTGTAAGGCAAAGGCAGATCTGCTATTTAGTTTCCTCTTCAACATATTTTCAAGCTTATATTCTTTATTGTAAATTCTCTGTCACATTTTAGATTGAGGCAACTCAAAGTCTCATGATAACTATCAGCTACTAATGCACACCGACTCAAAAAACAAAAAAGGTAGCATATTATACTGAAATTGTGTCAATATCCAAGATCTAAGACTCAAAATGAAAAGGCTGAATACACCTCAACTTTAAAACAGAATTTATTGAGACTAAAAAAAGATACTTTCTAGTTAGACACAGTGAAGATTTTACTTTACTGTTACAATTACTTTCTTAGAGAAAGTGTGAACAGTTGTGGTCTGACAGCAGCAAGTAAGCAGTGCTCTAACACACTGCTCCTATTACACATTTAAATAATGGGCGATGGGCCGAAGTCCATTTCAATATATCAGGATGTGAACGCACGAGAAAACTTGGTCATGCAAAACAGTGCAAAATCCTACAAATATATCCATCCATGCTTCCACCTATTTTGACACTTGCTTAATTCAATTATACATTCCCAGGTGGCCAAAGGTTAAAAAAAGGAGCAAATGCCATCTCAAAACAGAGCACATTCATAGAAATATATTCACACTTGCTCCAAGGCACTAATGAACTTTTTGAGTGGTAGGACTAACTCAATGGTTATTAACCAGGGGTTTCTATCTTCAAATGAGAAATGCTATAAAAATGCATGTATCCTGTTCCTAAAATTCCTTCCTTAATCAAGTGTCACTGCTTGAGGTGCACAGGAGCAGCATTTTCAATTGCTATAAAAACTATATGCTGATATTGAAGTAGAGCAAGGTCCACACCAGAGCAAATTTAGCAGCTGTGTCGATGAAACACACACAAGACACGCATGCAGAAAGCCAACCCAAAACACTGTGCAACTGGAGATCATAATATAACAAAATAAAACAATACATAAATAAAAATAAAAGATAATTCTGCATACTACTGCATATCACATCATTACTAAAATAACGAATACACCTTTGTTAATATTTTGTGTTGAGAAGAACTGGTTCAAATAAATGTACAATTACTTGTAAGAGATAAAATAGGAAATGTTTAAAATATTTATTAGTTCCTTTCCAAACTCACTTAACATGATAGCGTGGTCTAAAATAAATAATTAACATATTAAAAATAGTTAAATCCTAGCTTATCGGGATCAAATACTGTGCTAAATACTAATGTTAGCAATACAGTAATCCCTCGCTACTTTGCGGTTCACTTTTCGCGGATTCACGACTTCGCAGATATTATATGTAAACATATCTAAATATATAACGCGGATTTTTCGCTGCTTCGCGGGTTTCTGCGGACAATAGGTCTTTTTACTTTTGGTATTTGCTTCCTCAGTTGGTTTGCCCAGTTGATTTCATACAAGAGATGCTATTGGCGGATGGCTGAGAAGCTACCCAATCAGAGCACGCAGTTAAGTTCCTGTGTGCTGCTGATTGGCTCAGCAATTGAGTGCTGCATTAACCAGGAAGTCTCATCTCACTCATTCAGCATTAATGTGCTCTTGCTACTGCATTCAGGGGATTATCACCTTCATCGTCATCATTTTTACTGCGCAGCATATTCATCACCATCATCACGTCATATATAGCTACGTGTACTTCACTATACAGTAAGTGTAAACTTATCTACCGATTTCATATTGCTTAGCAGTTGTCCCTGTTATTAACAGAGTAAAGGGTGGGTTGTAAACAATACAGGGAGGGTTAAAAATGTCCAAATACACGTTAAATAATTAAATAAATATGGTGTCCCTACTTCGCGGAAATTCAGTTATCGCGGTCGGCCTTGGAACCTATCTCCCGCGATAAGTGAGGGATTACTGTACAACTCTGATACACATCCCCCCCACATTTATTGCTCAAGAATCCTGTCTACAATCAGATTGTGCCTTTCCTGTTATTTTCAGACAAAGTGTTTTTTAGAAGTAATACAATTTAACAAAAAATGTATGCATTTTGCACATTCTGAGCATAAAAATTGATAATTGATATGTGGATTATGCTACACAGGTTACACACGAATTTCTTTTGTACATGGACATTTTTCACATTGTTTGCCATTGTCCAGCACTGCAGGGTCTCTCCAATTAGAATCTTTGTTTTGTACTTTCTCCATGAAAACATAGGATTAAAATTTTTTTCTTAGCCACCACTTCAAACTACATGGGGTAAGTAGCATATAAAAAAAATCTATTTTTTTGGGTGCAGTATTCCATTGAAGAAAAAGAACATTAAAAAAGTTGCAATATTTTTCTATCTGACGCATTTTCAACATTTAGTCATCAAAACAATTCAGCTTAGATCAAGTAAAACAGCACCAAGGCTGACTTGTGATGTTACTGAGGTTAAATCACACCACTTACCACATGAAGAGGTGAACTTGACAAGTCTAAAACTGATCTTCAGCAGAAGATATGTAATCAAATGCATAGTGCACCAGACATATGTAGTCAATAACGCTTGAATATTTAAGGTATGTTCAATCCCTCTTAAAAACCTCAATGGATCAGTATTAACTTGCAGGCTGTAATTAAACACAATGGTTGGGACACAAGGGGTAAAGCTATCACATTTTGACATTTTGCAGGTGAGTCTGATCTTCCTTTTGTTACATGTCCATTAAATTAAATTCTTACACTTTTCCCTGTGACACCAACCATGAAGTAGAGTCATCGAGCTTACCAAAAGGCATTACCATTCTGCACTGGTTTTATAGCCTGTTTCCTGTGCGCAATACAGTAGGTCATGAAAAAGCTGTAACTTTATATATTAACTTTTCTACATGCAGCACCACAAACCACTTTTTAAAAGATTTTTACTAAGTGCATCATAACAAAGTCCAGTTTTCATATGGACTTTCTTGCATATCCTTAAAAAGGGGAGAGCACATTAAGAAAAACTTTTAACACCCTCTTCTCTACCTGCATGCAACACATCCAGTTTCTTCAAAAAGAACCTGTTAGAGTTACAATATTTAACAAAATATTAAGGCAGGTGTTTGCCAACATTTAAACGTCAGTCTTTTGAAAACAATATCATGTTATGACATGTGCAAAGTGTTTCCATTTTACTTCTTGCTGGAAAAAAAGCCTTTAGTGAGGTCAAATCTCATGTTTGTGTGCTGTAGGCATTCTGTGAAGTTTCAGATTTCTAACCAGCTCCCTGTGTAAATGAAGTTTAATTTACACAGAAATCTGATTAATTGCTTGACTTGTTTATCCTGCTTTTCCATTCAAATTGTGAATCAAGCTCAAATAAAGTTTTTACAATAGTCTTCGAAATAAAATGTTTTTTTTGGAAATAGGGTCTCTAACTCTTAAAGGAGGTGAAAAGGAGTAATATTTTAAATTTTAAACTCTTCATAAAGGCGTACACATTATTCAATTGTCATATTGGTGGCTTTGCAATAGTAAAGGGTCTCAAATAACATTTAATGCTTAACATATTCTATACTAACACACACTTCCTTTTTATTGTTAAATTGGTGGTTATATAAAATAAAATACACCCAAACGGTGCCAAGCAGGACCACACTACGTTTAGTCCATCTTCTGTTTTTTTGTTTTTTTTTTAACCAAAGTGAACATATGCCTACACATGAAAAAACATTTCCCTTCTCAACAATTAAATCTTGACATCAATTTTTACTATCAAAATTTCATCTGCCTTTTTTAAAAGACAGCTTGACAAATAACTTCCAATAGGCTGTGCAATAGCTTGCTTCATATCTGCATTAAAGAATTACTGTATAATGCACGAGTGACATGTTAGCCCTAATGTTATCACTGCCTCATGGCTAAAGGAGACTGGATACCAATCCCAGCATGCCACATCTGTGCAGAGTTTGAAAGTTCTCTCCTACGTCTGTGTGGTTTTTCTTTCCATATCCGAAAGACATGCAGGTTAGGTCATTGGTAATTATAAAATCAAACTGGTATAAGTGAGTGTACTCAATGACAGACTGGCTCTTAAATCAGAAGTTGTTCCTATTTTGTACCCATTGATACTGGCATAGGCTCCAGCTCTCAAGGTCATTAAAATGGATAGACGAATAAAGCATATAGTGTCCTGCACTATACGTTCATACAACTGTTGCAGACATTATTTGTGTTTATTTTTCATGCTTCAACATACCCTATTGCTAAGACAACGTATCTGGGGAATCCATTCCCGGATGGGTTTATCCATTCCCGGGAATTCGGGAATCCCGCATTTCATTCCTGGGAATCCCGGGCATCTCACATGTGAACGGTTTTAGAACGACCGACACTTATTTTTAATAAAACTACTGCAATATGTTGACACAAATAAAAGACTAACCTTATCTACAAGCAGTTCATGCTGTCATAGAAGTACATGGATCTTTAGTTGTGGTAATAAGAGCATAGAAAGCACAACATCCTCACAGGTGGCGCAGTGGTAGTGCTGCTGCTTTGCAGTAAGAAGATTGTGGGTTCACTTCCTGGTTCCTCCCTGTGTGGATAGCGCTTTGAGTACTGAGAAAAGCGCTATATAAATGTAATTTATTATTATTATTATTAACATGTCCAGCGTGCGTTCGTCCATGCTAGAGCGTACCTTCATGCAGAAGTACGCCAGCCGCTGAGAAAGCACGCTCTGTCTCCAATGAAGTAGGCGGCACAATCATCAAATACTGAAACACTTGTTCTAAACAACGCCCGCGCTTGCCGTTGCGCTGAAACACCGCCATTTCAGCTTTTACTGATGCATCCAGTTTCTTGTCATCATTCTGTGATGGCAAGTTTCTTGGCACAGATAATGGGGATGCAACAGACTGACGCATTGCAATTTCAAGTTGCTGTTCAAAGCTGTTGTCTGATGAAGTGCAAGCTGCTGCAATGGCGCCACCTTAATTATTTTCAACTATAACTCTGTTATTTCTTGATTGATTTTTACACTTTTACACGCTATATATGCGAGCTTGGCCGTTCCCATTTTCCCGGGAATTACAGCAGTTTCGTGGATTCCCTAAACATATCCTATCAATTTGTCGATAGCTCAGCTTGGTCTTTTGGTTTTGAATTTGGCTCATCTATTTTGACCATATCTCATTCTCCAAGTCATTTTCACATTTTTTTTCAGTCTTCTTCAATACAGAACATGCCAAAACTGAACCAAGGTTCCTGAAACTGAGGGACAACAGTGCATGTTAGAAAGGTTTGAAAATTCGAAATACTTGTGTAGTTTTCAGATGTGTAGACATTTTTTCCAGATCCTTAAATGCACCAGTAGCCCAAGGTACATAAAGTTATAGGTCTTAGCTGTATCAGTAAAATGTCTCTGCTAAAAAACACTTTTACACAAAAAATAAATATATATATATATATACTGTATATATTGTAACCAATCGCACTGTGCCTTGTTCCCCAGGGTCAGTCCTTTCAAACAGCTTTTTAATACGGGAAGAGACACACACTCAGTTTGCTTACAGCTTGCAGTACGGTATCAAATTCTGGCTGTCGGCTGTACCGCATGAGGCATTTTTTGCCTGTTACTTTGAAGGCTTAAAATCAGCTCACTCAACTGCTCTTCTCTTCTCTCCTTGTCCTGTGCAGATTGCATCAGGCTCACACCCAGCCACTGCGCATGTTTCTCTATAGCCAAATTCTGCCAAGATAGATGCTTTTGAGTTCTTTTAATCTTACAAACCAAGACAGATGACTATGAAGTTGTCCAATTTGCTGTGTGTTCGATTAAAAGCTCATGTACTTAACAAAGCTTGAAAACTGTTTCTCCAAGTGCCAGAATAAGGGCCTCTCTGTCCAGTTCTTTCCTGCTAGGTGGTGCCTCAGAGCCCTAAACCCCAAACACAAGGTCTGTAGGAGTCCATACAGGTAACATTGCCCAGGGATGCTCCCACCTAGCATGTCAGGGAAGGCACTGGTCCAAATAGGTTGTCTCTCTCTGTCTCTCGATTACACTGACCTCCCGGCCGGATAAGGGTCTTCAGTCCATCTCTGCTAGGACACCAGTGTACCTATGTCAAAGATGGCATCTACCAATCTTCTGGCTATGGCCATTCAGTACAGTGGCCTCCTTGCCAGGATCATGTATCATCCCAATTAGGACACCAGCCCCTGCTCTTCGTCCACCACAATATTAATATGTTTTCATATTCATCAGCCCAATCATCCATCAACAAACCTAAGTTCGGGGTGAAGAAGTATATCTATTCAGAATCCAAGTAATCGTCATTTTTGACTTGGAGAGTTGTGAATATAATTTACCCTGCAAAAGAATCAAATAATCCAGTATAGTAGCTTTGCTGCATCACATAAATTTGTTATTTTACTGTATTCCGGTATATTTTGCTGTAGAAAGAATAACATATTTACATTTAAAAGTTTAGGACCCCATTTGTCACTCTAAGCCTGTATTGTTAACAGTTTCAATTTTTTTTTTCTTTACATTTGCCAGCAGTAGTAGTAAGATATCACTCTTCTCTTCACTGCCATTCAACCCCTTATTACCAGAGGAGCCCTAATGGTGCAAGGTGTTTCCCACCTTAATGACTTTATTGTTGCCACTCCTAATTTTCAGGAGACTCCCCAGACATGGCAAGCTATAGCATGTGCTGAGATCTGCGTCCTGGGCTGCGAGATTACACTCCACAAAAAAAATACAGTATGCTTACCAAATGTACAACAAAATACACATCTGATATCATTCATATGCTCCATCAGACTTTCTGTTTTTTTTTTTAAGTCATTGCTATTTCTGCAACTATGAAGCCAGTTTGTGCCATTTCGTCAAAAACAAGAACAGTAAGCTCATCAGACATTAGCAAGGAATACGAGTGAGAACTAAATCATAGGCTAGAGAAGATAATGAGGGAAATTAAGTTAATTGAATGGATTTTTATCTGTGTGACTCAGGGAACCACAACCAGCTTGACTGAAATACCTTCATTGTGTTTATCTGATATTTATAAGCTGCAATACGCTATTAAATTCTTTAAAGAAAAAAGGCTTTAAAGGAAAATGCTTCTAGCATTATATGCCTCCATGTAAAAGTATCAGTCCATCACACTAATCAGTTCATGATATTGTGTTTAAATCTATCCATTCAAAAAAGCCTAATGTACAACTGAAGCACATTTTGGCAGTTGGCATCAGTTCATCATGGGTAATACACTTGCCAGCATGCGCACATAATCAGTTTTACACTGCAAGACAGTTTTGGAAGAGGGAGGCGGCTGGCTCCTCTGACAAAATCTAGCAACTACACAAATACCACCCAAAAGCGTTCCCAGCCCTGGACTGAATCTACAACCTAAAAAAGTATGGGACAGCAACACAAAGTAGTCACACAGAGACAAAAACATCACTAGTTAATGTTCATCTTTCAAAGCTTTGTTTGAATTACAAAACTCACAGACTACCAAGCTTAGTCATATACTTGAGAAATGTGCAATACAATAGCAGTTTGGTCACTAATTGCAATGTGCAACAAGCTTGTCTCAATCAGACTTAGCAACACACATAATGTAACACGGATAACCACAATAATAATTTCACTTGGCTTATGGCTCCTAAAGAGAACAATTTATGTCCTGACAGCAAACAATTGCAGTGCGGTATGAGCTGGAAAATTCTAATGCACCGTGGACTGGAAGAAGATCAAAGACAAAAGCTAGAAGAAAGAGGAAAAAAATTGGAAAGCATTAAGCGTTTTGGCACAAAAATCTTTAAATGCTGATGATGTCCTGTCGGAGGGCCTAACTTGGGCCTTTATTAATAAAACATCAAAGGAAATGCTTCATTTGTGCCCAGTTGGGCCTGGAAGATTTAGAAAAGGTAACTTCTTTAGTGTGATACCACCACAGACAAGCTTACTTTGTATACAAAGTATACAGAAAATAATAAAACATCACAGGCTGCATTTGTCCAGAAATAATTACAAATACTGCAACAGCAATCATCAAGCTGTGTTTTAAAAAGACAGTCACTTGCTCAGTACGCAGACTCAGTCAATATTACTAAAAGTTACAGAATTTACATTTTTAACAATCCACATAACAAATTTGTAACACTTATGGGATGCTGCCCATTTGTTAAAATTACAGAAGCACGAGAAACCCGTATGAGACTGACAGCTTGGCTTCCAATGTTTTGTAAATTACAAGAAAGAACTATGAAGAAAGCATTACTCATAAGCAATTTACATCAAACAAAAGTGATGGCTTTTAGTATATAATAGATATGTAAGAATTTACTGCCATGCTAATGGGTCTTTCTTTTTTCTGCACCATTCTGAATTATGGAGGGTAACTGGTTTAACAACTTTTTTGATATTCACTTGTGTACGGTACTTCATTATAGATCAAAGTTTTCTAAACACTTAAGTGCTTTAATATCTTACTTGTTACTTCATTTTGCATAAAAATCATGAATTGCATAATACAAAATAAATTTATACAATTAAAGTGTATGTTTAGAAAAGTCTACAGAGAAATAAAGCTTTACACACTTGCTGGTCATCTACAAAACAGCTGATGACCACAATGGCACTACAACGTCTTTAAGGTGTTACTATCCAATGTAGCCTTCACCCGTACAGCAGGAAAGAACTAAATACATTTCCAATCTGGTTCCAAGAAACGTTGTAAGAAAACTTACTTGAAAAATGGAGAAAGAAATATACAGTATGATTCCGAATTGCTATTAGAAAAGTAGCATGAGACAAAACCAGTACTCTACTTCATCCAGTTTTATTAGTAGGCTCAATTTATTTAATCCCTATAATCTGTGTCATTTTACAATATTTTCTCTATTAGTGTCATTCCTTATAAAACAGACTCTGCACTGGTAATTGATTTGATGTTCTGTCCCTCTCTAAACTTTGCCCTTTACACAAGTAGCAAAGGTCACCCTGGCAGCAATTTGCTGAATTCAGGTCTGGGAAGCTGAGGAGCAGAGACACTACACCACATCCAGAATTCTGCCACTCAGTGGTATAAAGCTGAACTCTAGGGGTGGTGTGCCCTCCCTGCAAAGGAGCGAAAATAAATCCTTATTATAGAAAGTGGTTTTAAACTTTGATGTTTTATTAATCACAGTTACATTATTATGTGTTAAAAATGACCCATTATGTTTCAGAATTCAAATTAAATGTACTGTATCTTGAATTAAATTTGGACTAGTTGAAATTGCATTTTAGGTATCTACAATTATACGTTTTTGTAATTTAAAAACAGAGTTTTTAGCCCCATATATTGTAATGACTAGTGATGAGAGAACCCCACTGAATTCACTTTGTCTTGAGTTGGTGAAATCACCGAAGTGTTCAGGAACTTTGTCAAACTCAGTGAAATGTATTGAAATCAATAAGGAAGGAAAAAGCTGGACTATTTTTGAGTGGATTAAAATGGTGCAATGGTCATTTAAGTGCCCTTGTGGTCGAGAGAAATGTCTGTCAACAATGCTGGGCTGATTGTTGGGGCCAAAAATGTGACCTGAGCTGTAAGGCAGAGGTAATAACATGAGATAACATTAATAGAATTAAATATCAGAACAGTAAAATTTCTTGCACACAGGAAAGATGAAGTAATTAAAGTTGCCCCCAACAGACTGAACAGCAGGTACTCACCTCTCATGAACCAAAAAGTACAGTTTGTTTCATCCCCCCTAATGCTTTTGCTCATTCACTGCCATTGCTACCGAATAAGCGTAACACTAAAGCATGTGGTTTCTTCACTCCTTCCTGCTTGCATCAACTGCACAGAACTTTAAGTAATACTATTAAAGGTTTAGGCTCACATATTACACATACGTCACATATAAGTCCATACAAAAAAAAGCTACATGTAAGACACAAGTATGCTCGTTTTATTTTTAAATGTATTCCACTAATTTATCGGCCCATCCAACACTGGCTGCTACAGCTCCATGATGCCATTAAGATCTTGCAAAGCATCATGGGAGCTGGGGAATAAAGTTTTTCTAAGCCGGCTACACGTTGAATACCTAGGCAAATATTCAGCAAACATGGAAATCAGTGAACACAGCATATTCACTGTGTAAAATGCTTTGACGACTCTCACCAGTCAACACTAGTAATTAGCCCTTCACTAGTTTTAGCAGTAGAAAATCTAATCAGGGAAGAAAGCTAGTGAGAATTACAGAGATTTTATGTTGTTTTGTTAGTTTTGTTATCTGTGTCCTTGTTAGACAGAAGGAATAGCCTATTAATTGGAACAGCAAAATTAAATTGTGGAGTTGTATGTTTGTGCAGGCAATTTTAAATTGACTTGTTGGGGATTTGTGAAATATTATCTCACTGGAAGTGAAAACAAACAATTTAAGAATTGGTGAAAAAAAACGTATACCACTGCCATGAGCAAAGTACCAAAAACCTTCGGCCCATACCACACTTTCTTGTCAATATTGAAAACAAATGGAAAGAAATCTTCATTAACCGATAAAACGATTACCCACAACAAGGTGGTTAATCACAATGGCCATGTCCATGTATATTCCATGATTTGTATGCTACTTTATGTGCACCACCCAGCACATTAATGGTATCTACAGTACCTTGAAAAATATTCTGACTTATTCTATCATTTTAGTGAATAATTAATCCCTATGCAGAAATTTTCTTCTGTGATATTTTAATTTCAAATCACTAAAACTCAAATTAGTTTTTGTTTTATATATGTTAGGAAAAAAAACATGAAAGAAAAAATATAATAATTTATTTGCAAAAATCTTCCATCCATCCATCCATTTTCCAACCCGCTGAATCCGAACACAGGGTCACGGGGGTCTGCTGGAGCCAATCCCAGCCAACACAGGGCACAAGGCAGGGAACCAATCCTGGGCAGGGTGCCAACCCACCGCAGGACACACACAAACACACCCACACACCAAGCACACACTAGGGCCAATTTAGAATCGCCAATCCACCTAACCTGCAATGTCTTTGGACTGTGGGAGGAAACCGGAGCGCCCGGAGGAAACCCACGCAGACACGGGGAGAACATGCAAACTCACGCAGGGAGGACCCGGGAAGCGAACCCGGGTCCCCAGGTCTCCCAACTGCGAGGCAGCAGCGCTACCCACTGCGCCACCGTGCCGCCCCTGCAAAAAATCTTGACATTGTAATAATTGTGCAGAGTCATCTTTTGCAGCAATAACATATTTATGGGAGGAAAGTACCAATCTTGCATTCTGTTCAGGAGTTATTTAACAATCTTTTTCCCACAATCAGGAAAACAGGCCCATAAACATTATTTTGGACTATTAAAACACACACTAATTACACACAACTGTAATTATAATTCCTGCAATGATTAAACAAAAAATGTCTCCCAACTTAGACTACTAAAATGAGATACCGTACCTGCAACTTGCATTTTGCTATCATAGTGACACAATGTCAAAGTTTCAGAATCTTGGGGTCACATTCCAAGTCCGGACACTATTTGCATGTTCTTGCTGTCTGCTTAGTGCTTAGTCATGTTAGATGACTTTCCCAGCGGTTTTCTAATGTAGACTTCATTTGCATAATATTAATGAGTCAGAGGCAGTGACAGCAACCTCCTGTAATAAGAGTCGTGTGGTTGAACAAACCAGCAAGTCAGTCCATAATGCAACAACTTGCCCATTTTAAATCGTTGGGGAAAGGTTTGTGTGCATGTCAGAGTTTACATTTACATTTACTTATTTGGCTGACGCTTTAATCCAAGGCGACTTACAACATTTATGATACAATTGGTTACATTTTCTTTTGGTTTTCCAATTGCAGCACAAGCAGGTCAAGTGACTTGTTCAAGGTCACACAGTGTCAGTAGTAGCAATATTTGAACCCACAACCTCATGGTTTGAAGTCCAAAACATTAACCACTACACCACACTACTAATGAGCACTGCAACTAATGAGCACTTACCCAGTAGTACAATGCATATAATGCAGATACGAGGAATAAGGAACGCAGCTGTTTTAAACCTGACAAACAGGTGAAAGACTCACCTGTCTGATGTTACATGGCAAAAAAGAAAACAGAAAGGCCCACTACTGTGTTTGAACTCACTGAATCTGTAAGCTTTCGTATGGGCCCCAGCTCTTTTGGGCAACACGTTATTGGCTGTGATGTGTTGGAATTGTAAAAGTGTGCTGGAAAGTCATCTAATTTGGCATATTCTGCAATTCCCAGCCACGTAATAAGGCATCCTCTTGTGACGAGAGCAGCATTGCAGTAATCAAATTTAACATCCCCTCCTGTGTAATATAGTATCGGCTTTAGGTTGTTCCTGGATGTTCCCATTTCCTTACGCATCCCAACGACGTGCACATTATCTTAACTGTCAGCACTAAATTAGCCCGTGTGGATGTCTGGGTGAATGACTTGAGCCCAGTCTGGTCTGGTTCACAACTTGAGCCCAATGCCCAAGCTGTCTGTTACTTTCAATTTGAAAAGAAAATCGAAGTTGTTTGAATTTAGACTAGCCAAAATGTAATTGTGTCTAAACACAGAATTACATATTAAACAAGATATTAAATGTTAAAACAGCTTGGCCAGCAGAGCTTCTGGCTATGAGTGAAGGACAGTTTGGATATGTCTCTGAAGCACTTACGCACTCACACACTTTTTATGAAGCTCACTGACTTATCAGAAGTACAGTAAACACTAGTGTTAAATGCATTATTTGAAAATCTGTACATGACAAGAGAATTGGAATAAGATTTCCTGCAATACTAAGAACAATTCATTTTCCAAGAAGATGAGCTTAATGATGGTGGGGCGTTTTCACATGGCTTGAGGAGCAATTAACACGTTTAGATAATTTATACACATGTGCCAGGTTGCAAAAAGTTGTTGGATGAAGGCTGATAGATGAGAAAGCTAAAGTTTAGTAATACATCAATGTGTGTAGAAAAACATGCCAATTAACTTTTTATTTCACAAAATCATCTTTTGCAGACACATACTGTATGTGGCCAAATTGAAAAATGAAAGTGAGAAGTCAGATGAGCAATGGAAGAAACATCAAAAACCTGACAGACAAAAAGGTCAACAAGTGGATGTGTAATCTACTTTACTTACGTTTGTTCGTTTTCTTGAATAAGGAATAGCAGACTCCTGAATTTGCCTCAGCCTTCACTTACTGTACAATTGCTGTATTTCAGAATGAATGCTAAATGGGTTAACTGCCATGAGTCAAAATGAAACCAATGTTTCTGTATAAAAACAAAAACTGGGCAAGCCAGCGCTGGTTAAAAAATGAAACAGATTATAAAATTTCCCTCAAGGTTGTTGGCAATCTAAGCTTGATAAGTGAGTGGCAAGACAGGCATTATTGTGTCTTGTGGTTATTTTTTTAATTAATTTACTTTATTGCTTCACAGAATACTCATTTAAATCATGTGTTGGAAATGTAAGTCATTTCTTTTCCGTTTTTTTCCCACTTTTTTAGTTTGATTTGTTGCACATTTCTTTTACATATTTATACAAAAAAGCACATATATTTTATATAAATAAACAAAACAAAATATAAAAAGAAATTAATTAGCTGTAAGGAAAAAAATACTCACAAAAGAGACCTCTCTCATTCGAAAAAAAACAAAATAATAAAGTAAAAATTGATTTACATAAATATTTATATAATCATGGTTTTATATGATTAACACCTGTATACTAACTTTTTGTAATTTAGTGAAATAATGCTTTTATTCTTGTGTCACTAACAGATTTACTGTTTTTATTGCTCAAAAAGGTTCAAGTTTACATGTGATTTTAATTCTGCACTTTAGGCTCAAAAATACACCACATCAAAAAGCAGATTTAGTGCACTCATCTCTTCAGTTGAGTATTATTTTGGTATCTTCCAAAGTTTGGACCCCAGGTTCATGCCGAATGAGCCTCTTGTGCATCTGGGTTCCTGTTGTCACTACCTTGTCCTGTGTGTGTATGTGTGTGTGTTTGAGTACCACCTGTAATTCAGCCTCCCATCCAGGCCAAGCATGTGTTTTTTCCCAACTGCACCCCGAAGGGGCCCTATGAGCCTAAAGTGAAAAACTGGGCAAAAAGAAACAAACAGATAAACTTTTATAATAGCTATGAAAAAAGAGGAAAAAAACTTTTCAACCCACTATTTAGAACAAATATTTCATTCAATACTGCAAGGTGGCACAGTGGTAAGCATTGCTTTTTTTTTTTTTTACAGTACCATGGACCCCGATTGGATACCTGGTTTTTATTGGTCTCCAGTGGCCTTGTTCACTAAGTATTTTCCTGGAAAGTCATTGAGCAGCAAGCTTAGGCAAACTTTTTTTTCTAGTGTCCTACAAGGCTTTGCAAGGCCAGTGTAACATCACAGAGCTGTAGCAAACAATGTTGGATGGGACAGTCCTCGGAGTATATAATGCTGATTTCTAGCAGTGTAATAATACGTTAGGGGAAAACATGCAAATTCATTAATCACAAGACAAGCACATAGTAGGAAACTAGAAATGTGCCGGCACATTCATGTCTTGAAGGTAATGTCTTTTTATATGGACTTGTATGAGATCTGTGTGTAAAGTGTGAGCCTGCTTCTTTAATATTACCCAGAATGCAAACAGGAAGGAGTGAAAAAACCACATGCTTTATTGTTGTGCTTATTTGGTAGCAGTGGCAGTGAATGAGCAAAAGCATCAGGAAAAAAAACAAACAAACTGTAGTTGTTAGTTCAAAAGAGGTGAGTACCTGCTATCACACCTGTTGGGGGGCAACCCTTATTGAATTCTCCAAGAAATTGTACTGTCCTGATTATCAATTCTGTTAAATTTTTCTCAGGGAGACACGGTGGTACAGTGGTTAGCACTGCCCTCCTCACAGCTCAAGTCACATTGTTGCAGACACTTCCCTAGCCCCTCCAGGTGCACTTAAAAGACCACTGCACAATGATAGTCCAGTCAAAACTAGTTCAATTTCTCCTTTCCCGTTGACTTCATACTTTACCCAGAGTTTGGCAACCTACCAGGAAATTTCTGCAGTTTCACCGAACTCAAGCCAATGTGAATTCAGCAGGGTTCGCTCATCACTACTGCGTAATTGTTTGAGGTCATTCTCATTCTCTCCGCATTTATGCAAATTTTCACTAGGCACTTTTGTTTCTCCTACAGATTTTAAAGATATGTGCGCCTGTGTTTTATTGGGCTTGGTGTGGATGTGAGTGGGCAGTGTACTCAGTGATGTGCTGCTATGCAACCAAGGGATTTTTGATTTCACAAGTTACAGAACTGTGATATCTTTCCTTGCACTCTCTACTACTGGTATAAGCTCCAGCTCTGTATAATTATTCTGTAACACTTAAAAATTGGTACACAGAAAAGGATTGCTGGATTCAGATTTTGATTTTTTATTAAGGCTTGTTTTGTAATGATCAAGCTGGATTTAGAGCAGGCCCAAGTCATCCATCCATTTTCTACATTCACTTGATGAATTAATAGGGAAGCAGGAAGTAGAGTCCACCCCTGAAGCAATGGTCGCAACCCAGGAATCAACTTTGCATGGAGGCTAAAGTCTTTTTAAAATAAAAAATAAATAAGTTACATTGTTTGCTGAGTACAATGTGATTCAGCCCCCAAATCCATTTTGAATATAATCATTAAAGATGAAGTCAAACTGTCAGACAATAAGCCTGTGGAAACTCACAGAAACACTTTGTTGTAACATGCTATAATTAGAATTATTCATGGGATACTTTTACGCATCTCATCTTTATATTATGGAATTTTTGTTTCTCTCATAAAATGAGTCTTAGTCTGCATTTTTTTTCTTGTAGGAAAGCTAATTAGAGTAAACACAGATCAAAGGCATTAACTATTAAATGACACACTGTTTTTTATATTAATGTACTTATCACATTAAAGCAAAACATAAAAAATAAACATCATTAAAAATAAAACAACTTAAACTGCTTCCAGATTTAATGCAAATTATAGAACTGTAATATAATTTAAATTCCAATTATGCCCAACAAAGACTTCACATGCCAAATACTACATACCTAAGAGAAAGTGAGAATTCATTGCACTTGATTTGTTCTTAACAAGTATAAAATCCAACTAGTTGACTACCAAGCAATTTTACATTATTATTAGCCAGGATTTTAAATTAATTCTTTATTTTTTTTAATGTAAGTCGAAATAAACAGTACTTACATTTCCAATCTCTTAATAAAAGACCTTTTGATACAAATACTAGAAAATGGCAGTGTTTCTGTATCTGTTCTAAACAAATACTGTATATAAGGCCACTTGCACAGTTATGTTTCCCAGTTTCTGAAACCTTGCAGAAAACCCAGAAAAAAGGAAAAATGTGTGTATGTATATATATTGTAAGTACCAGGGCAGGATTATCCAGCATCCCGACCAGCAGAAAAGAAGGACCCTTTTCAAGAACAGAAGCCGGAAAAGAAGGACAGCAATGGACTGGCATCCGTCCGGGATCAGTATGAGAACCTTATTCAGACGGGAGGACAAAACAAAAAAGCAGTTGGGGAGGCTCCTAATTCAAAATATGTTTATCTCCCATCTATTAGATTGCCAGCATCCCAGGACCTCAGTAATTATGTGACACATGCAGGGCATGATGGGAGTTGTAGTGCCGTGAGAGACATACTGTTAGTATCGTAATACAGCACGCTGGCAAGTGTAAGAAAAAAAAACATTGAAACTGTTATAAATACAAGCTTACAGTAACAAACTGGGTCCCTAACCTTTAAAGGAAATTTATTATTCTTTCTAAATTACAGCAAAATATACTCGGTATAAGAATTAAATATAACAATTTAGGTGAATAAGCAAAGCTACTATATTGGATTATTTTAATTCCATGTTGTGAGTAATCTAATATTAAAAATCCTCTAAGTCAAAAAATGATTATTGGAATTCTGAATGGATACATTTCACACCCCCAAGTTAGACTTACCTGATGGATGATTGGCCCTAATCATTATGAAAATATATATATACAGTATAGTAATGGACAACTGGCAGGGACTAGCATCCTGATCGAGAAGGTATATGATCTTGTACTTGCCCAGGAGGCCACCATACTCAATGGCCATGAAAGAAGGCAGGGTTTCCCTACCTTAGCTAGAAGACACACAGATGCCATCTTGGAAAGGGCTACACAAGTGTGCCCACAAGAATGGAATGAACCCTCTACCTGGCTGGGAGGCCATTGTATTGGATAAATAGGGGGAGATTACTTATTCAGATCTGGAAATTTGCTAAGGGTAAAATTCATACAAATGTCGGATAGTGTTTCATCTCAACACTCAAAAGAGGACATTATGAGGGATGAAATGAGTGGAAGACATGCAAGTCAAAGAAAAAAGTCAAAAGTCAAAACCATAAATCAAAGTGATCTTTCTTCAAAGCCAAAATGCAATTAAAAATCAAAAGCAATGGACATGTGCAAGAGTTTGTGAACAAGGAATGACTTGAAATAATTGCAAAAAAGATTTGTTAACTGCTACCATTTGTTATCTGGTGTTATCTGTTGTTTGTTATCGGCCCACCAAGGCTACCTTTTAAACACTGGCAACCAGACCTGCATCATGATGGTGGCCATAGAAAATGGTGGTGGCCATAGAAAAAAACAAAATAGCATGATGGCAAAATGCAAAAAAATATTCTTTTAAAAAATGCATTATACATCAAATTTAATTTCACACCAAATCCAGAGAAGACACCTAGAATGACAGATTCCATTTATGTCAATGCACACAAAAATTAATGAAGAAAAATAATTATTGCAGGATAAATTTGCTGAGTATTAGATACAGAGTAGAACGTTAAATTATTTTGGAAACCTAGGTAAACAAGCAAGTTTGCAGGGCTAAATGAATCCATCTATTAATCGATTGTTCATTGTGTTTTTTCAACCAATTCCAAGGTTAAAAAATGTTTTTTCATTTAATTCAATATTGTTTTTTTCCAATATCAGTTAGCACTCATCTGTACTAGGAAATTCCTTCTTCCTAAACGTTTCTGTAAAAAGTCAACACATATGAGATGGGGAGGATTACAATCACCGTATTTTCTTCTTATGGATTTTTAAAAATATGTTATCAAAACTGCGGTGGGCTGGTGCCCTGCCTGCATTTGTTTCCTGTCTTGCGCCCTCTGTTGGCTGGGATTGGCTCTAGCAGACCCCCGTGACCTGTAGTTTGGATATAGCGGGTTGAATAATGGATGGATGGATGTTATCGAAAGTATGCTGAAAACACTTACAGGTTCTAAGGTTCCCCATGTTATTTTTAGAGTCATGTTTAATTTCCTTCTGGTTTATTAAATATGTAATTTAATTTAAAAAAAATCTTTACAAACATTTATTTAAAATGGAATCAAAATAAAAGTCATAGATTTTAGACTCCTGTATACTAAAATTCACAGAAGAATTAAGTGCCAATCTGAATGTCAAAACATCACATCATTACATCACATCATTATTTTTTTGAGGTAGAGCAATCTGTCTGTATAAGTAAGGAGTTCAATTAACAGCAAGACTGATATTAAATTAAGAATGTGGCTGTAAAAAACGAAATGAGTGTGTTCTGCCTGTGACTTGCCTGTGACTTCCAGGATTAGTTCCTGCCTTGTACCTGGTGTTTCAGGGATGTGCACCAGCTACCATGATCTTGAATGGCATACTTGGGTTAGAAGATGGATGATGCAGCCTTTGTAAACTGTAAGACTTTGATGAATTCATTGCCAACCAGCCTATAACTATGTAGTTTTTATTAAAAACATCCTAAAGTAAATTAGTCTAAAATGGCAACAATGGGAAACGACAAAAAATGTTTGAATTTATTTTTCAAAAAGAAAAACCCCAGAAGTGGAGAAACAGCGCAGCTTCATTAAGCATATGAGAACATGTTTTTATTTGCAAAGAAAGTACTTCAGGTGAATGATTGATCCATTTCTTTCATCTCATTTAACCATCTAGGAAGCAAATGTTGGAAGACCAACAAGGGAAATGATCATTTCACATAAACTTAATGCTGACTGGGCTGTCAACCTCAGTATCCAAGTAAAGAAATCATTTTTAACTTCATAAGTTTATAGTGATGCAAAACACAATGGTTGCATTCCTAAGCATTGATGTGTCTGAATTGTTCAAATATGCTGTGCTTTTCAGTTGAACTGGGGCCAGAAACTTTCGGGACATTTGTGATCAAAAAAGCGTTCCCATCATCTTGTTCTATTGCCCTCTGGTTCTCAGCTTATTCTGTACTCACTCATTATATCCTCTCTGGAGGTGGCTCTATGAATTAAAATAAAACCCCTCAAGAAAATGAAAAACCATAAATTAAAAGTGTCTGCAGAGATAAAGTTGTCTTGTTTCTGACTTACTTAAACTTTATTCTACATGTGCTTATGAATTCTGCGATAGCCTTGTTAATATCCTACCCATTTTTAACTAACACCAAATAGTGAAAATGCTGTCTCTAGAATCCTGACAAGGCCTTAAACAGCTCGGCTCGACTGTCTTACTTATATGTACATTTTGATGACCTGTTTGTATCAGGTTCATGCTTAAAAAGCAGACCCATGACATATGCAGCATGTATTTTCTAAATGCACCAGTGATTCTTAGTATACTTAGATTAGAGGGATTAAAAATGCCCATTATTAGGCCATTAATTGAAGATGGTTTAATTCAGCACATTTCCCGGGTCTTCATCTAAATACATATATTTAAATACTATATATGAAGTTGTGTAATGCTGGTATAATTTTGAGCATGTGGGTAATTCTCTTGTCTTTTCAATTCAAACATACTGTATTACAGTGACATACATTCTCCACCCAGTCATCTGGCATATTTTCATCAAGCTGCTGCCACTTTTAGTACATTTAAACACGTGCAATTTTTAGGCTACTTTGGGTTAAAACTGTTTTAAATAAATTATACCAAAAAAACCCTATAAATTTCTTTGGGAGTTTAAAGAAAGTTAGCGTGATTAAACTGCACAAGATGATATAATGACTTATTTGCTAGTAGTACTAATTAATTTTATTTGGTTTTGCCAGGAGACCAGACAATTTGCACTGGCCAAGGCAAAGCGATTGCAACATGTTGTACAACTCAGTGAAGTGTGCCTGGGAGCACAAAACCTAGCATAGGGTACAGAGCTGGAAGACAGAAGGTATAGCAGATAGGTTTAAAAAGATGTTTTTTTACGTATATTTATATCCATAATCCAAAAAGCAATAAAACCAATAGGGAAAAAACACACAAACGGAGTCAAAACAACAGGCAAAAGGTCAGTTGTTCTAAACAGAACTGTCAAATGTATTGGTGACTAACAGAGTTGCCTGGTCAAGGGTAATCTCCCAATTTTCAGCAGGAAAATTGGGGTATTGGGGTGAATAATAGGTGCAACAGATTCATGGGGTGAAATATATGGGGAAAAACTATACCATATGGGGATTTTTTTTTTTGTTTTAAATAAGAGGGTTCTTGTGTTTTAAATGTGAATTACAATCCTATGGAAATAGGCTTCAATGCCTGCCAAGTTTTTCCCACCTCCAAATGCTTGGTGAAACCATCCCCTACAAATAACTAACGCAGTGAACGCATCTGTCACTGTTCTGTCCACTCATCTCAAAGCTTTAGATATCATTGGTTGAGTTGGAGTGGTTTGGCTTTGATGAGCTATCTCAGAGTGGCATACGCATTCTGCGCCAGTCTGACAACTAGTGTTAATTTTCTAACTTTTTTACAAAGAGTCAGAGTTTCCAGCCGAGCACAAACATAAACCTAAGGCTGGTATTGAGTTTCGTGAAGTTGTCAGCTTAGCTTCATAAGATTAGATTTGAATCTTTTTTTTTTTTAGTATATTTCAGTATAACAGTTTCCTTTTGTAATGAGAACTCCGAAACCATCAAAGTATTGGCAAAGAGTCAGCAGTAAACAAAGAGTTTATATGTAGTGTCTTTATCATTTTAATCAATTACTTTTGCTTTTCTAAAGCTTTTGGTTTATAACTGACATAGTCATTTACATATTATATTTTGGGATAAACACTACTTTGCTGTTCAATTTTTAATCACAGAACACTCCCTTTACGTGTTTAGAGTGTTTTTTCCAATGAGAGATTTTTATACAGCAAGTTTATAAAATTTTAATATACAGTAGTTAAAGAATACATTCACTGAGATTCTTTTCAGCATGAATTGTGTATCAAGTCAAATATTTTAACTTGTTTAGGATAACGAAAGGTGGCCATCATTTGTGAATATCTACCATGCAGTACAAAAATATGGCATTCTGTTGCAGATGCAATGCAGGAATGTGCAATGAAAGCTGGAAGGGATATTTTATCAGAATAATTTAAAATAACCTGTAGCCAGAGCTAGTTCACTAACCAGCTTTGGAAACAATTTACTTCTACAAGTGATAAAACCTTTCTTTTCACTAGCACAATGTTCCATTTTTTGAAACAGTGTTGATTAAACAATACTTCAAAGATTTCTTTTATTTAGTTTTTCAGAGTGGGGGGAAATTCTGAAATTGTAGGGAAAGTGACCATGCCGATAAGGGTATTTTAACTGTAGCACCTAGAAACCCTGGTAACTAGGCAGGGGGAAAAAAAGGAACCCAAAACAGGCAAAGAACGAATTCAAAAAATCACCAAGCCATTTTTCAAATGGCAACACAAACTTTGCAACACCCTTCTTTTATTTACTTTACTCCCTCCCATTACGCTGCCTGATTCATGTTGCATGGCACAAGACGCTGATAGAAGGGCGCAAGAGCACTATGTTGATATAGCATCTTTCAAAATTTGTTACTAGAATGCAAGCACATATTTAAATTTGCCTACAGATTATACCCTATACAGTAATCCCTCCTCCATCGCGGGGGTTGCGTTCCAGAGCCACCCGCGAAATAAGAAAATCCACAAAGTAGAAACCATATGTTTATATGGTTATTTTTATATTGTCATGCTTGGGTCACAGATTTGCGCAGAAACACAGGAGGTTGTAGAGAGACAGGAATGTTATTCAAATACTGCAAACAAACATTTGTCTCTTTTTCAAAAGTTTAAACTCTGCTCCATGACAAGACAGAGATGACAGTTCCTTCTCACAATTAAAAGAATGCAAACATATCTTCCTCTTCAAAGGAGTGCACATCAGGAGCAGAGTCTGTCAGAAAGACAGAGGAAAGCAAACAAATCAATAGGGTTGTTTGGCTTTTAAGTATGCGAAGCACCGCGGCACAAAACTGTTGAAGGCGGCAGCTCACACCCCCTCCGTCAGGAGCAGGGAGAGCGAGACAGAGAGAGATAGAGAGAGACAGAGTTTGGTTTTCAATCAAAAATCAATACGTGCCCTTCGAGCTTTTAAGTATGCGAAGCACCATGCAGCATGTCACTTCAGGAAGCAGCTGCACAGAAGATAGCAACGTGAACATAATCTTTCAGCATTTTTAGACGAGCGTCCGTATCGTCTAGGTGTGCGAACAGCCCCCCTGCTCACACCCCCTACGTCAGGATCAGAGAAAGTCAGCGCAAGAGAGAGAGAAAAGTACGTTGGGTAGCTTCTCAGCCATCTGCCAATAGCGTCCCTTGTATGAAATCAACTGGGCAAGCCAACTGAGGAAGCATGTACCAGAAATTAAAAGACCCATTGTCCTCAGAAATCCGCAAACCAGCAAAAAATCCGCGATATATATTTAAATATGCTTACATATAAAATCCGCGATAGAGTGAAGCCGCGAAAGGCGAAGCGCGATATAGCGAGGGATCACTGTATTCAGAGGTTATAGGTTTAGAACCAGGCCTCGTTTGTCATCACATTTGAGATTATTTTGTATTCCATGTTATGTATTTGATATTTGTCTGTGCTTTAATTTTTATCATACTCTTTTGAATACCTGTGAAGTACATTTGCTAGGGGCACATTAAGGTGTCTAAAGATTACTGTGAATACTGAAAAGATAGCAGGAGATGATAACGAGAAGTAGCCATGGTCAGGAAATGCAAGGGGCATTCCCAGAACCGTGAGATCAAACTATAACAGGGAATATCAAGAACAACAGGGAAGATGATACTCTAGAGCCAAAAGCAAATAGAAGTGAAAACCAAAGTGCAATCTCATTGATAGGGCCTACTTGAATAATAAGCATTCTAATACTAGAGAATTTGGAGGTTGTTTGGAGAATTTGGAGGCATGACATAAATAAAATAAAGGCAGTAACAAATTTGAACTTTGTGTATTATATACCAAATTTCAAATAAATATTAAAATTAGAAACCTCAAGAGAAGATCACAGAATACAGAGAATAACATGGATAAAAGTGACTAGAACTACTGCTTTGAGCTATAAACATTAAAAGTATTAATATTATCTTCTCAGCTTCCTTCTGCTCCATGGCACCTTCTTCCACATGTTCTAGAATTATCTTTCTGCTGCTGCCCTCTCGACAGACTTTTTACCACCCATTCTCTTATCCTTTCAGATAAATCCTACTGTTCCTGCTCCTTTGCTTTTCCTCACTTCCTTTTATCTCTCCTAGCACAGGCTTCTTACATCAAATCTAAGCTGATATTAGTCTCCCGCTGGAAATTTCTGGCCTTGTTACACCTTCAGCCTTGAAGTCCTCATTTAATGACCTGGTTCTTGTTTTGTGAATCCCATATAAACAATATATACTATATAACTATATATATATATATATATAGTTTCTGTTTTTCACTCTTTTTCACTGGGCATTCTCCCATGTGGGATGTGTGGAACCATTTTTTCCATTTCCTTCCATACCTACTTCTGTTTTTGGTGTCTTGGGTTACGGAGTAGACAACAATGGGAAGACTTTTTTCTTTTTTTTTTTAAATATATTTGTAGTGAGAAGTCAAGCAAAATGACATCTTTTATTGGCCAATAAAAGGTGTCATGCTTGACTTCTCACTACATTCACAATGGCTAACATGATACAACACCCTAAATATATTTAGAAAATCATTTATAGTTGCATCATTATTTTATATACTTGTTTTTCATTCTTTTAATACACCAAGAACCAAGGGCAATATATGCACATACAAATGAAGTTACAGCTGATATATTATGCAGCACTTTCTTTACACAAATATTGAAACATCCCTGTTTTCTTAAAGTAAACTTTACGTTTGTTTGGTCTTCATGCACAGCTCTATTTTTCAAGCCACAGGTTCCTCTCACCACAAAGCAGGACAGCATAAAGGAAAGTTTCATTATTTTATCTTTATTTATTAGTCTGCAAACCCTTCTATAAAGCAAACTGTCATAGAAATGATAAGATCATATTATATTTAACTCTTTCATTAACAGTAGTGTCTACATATTCAGTGATAGGAAGTTTTGCCAAATAAATTTAACCTCCTTAGCATTGCATTTTATTCCAGAAAAACATGTAAAAAGCATTGCTTTTTTTTTGGCATGAAAAATGACATTTTTATTAAATTTCAAAAGCATAATAATTATACAAATAATAATAGTAATGATGAATAAAAATAATAATATGAAATGAACAATAATAGCAAAAATAATAATACTACTAACGAAGCAAAAACAGTATATAATCTCAGAATGAGTCCTTTGTGTGGTGGAAGACACAATCCAACATCACAGTCAGGACAATAATAGTGTGTTTTTTTTCGGATTTTCTTTCCAGATTTTCTAGTTTTTGAACAGCACACTGCACAGGTACGAGCTGGATTCTGTTTTGTTTTCTGTTGGATGTATATAATCAGTAAAATGTCTACGAATAAGATGCTCTGGATTGATCTACGATGCGCAGGGTCGACCGTGTCTCTTTAGTGGTAGTGTGGATGGTGGATGTGCGGCAATGATTTCCCCTACAAGCTGCATGTAAAGTTAGCATGAGATACAGTTTTGGCCGCTTTTTGTTTGTATAACACGAATGCATTCCAAATGCACTCTTCCACCAGATGATGAAATATCTTTTTGTACTGTTTCTTTTATGCCTCCGCAAAACAGGATAGAAAGTCGTTTCTTGATCCACACGATTTGCACCGTCAATCATACTATTGTGGTCGACCACAGCACAAGGCTTCTTAACCTGCTCGTTGCCTTTTGCCTGTACAGTAACTGTAACTGCATTATGTACATTTCTAAGAAGACAAACATCTTTCTTATCCTTCCATTTCAGCACAAGCACTTTACCCTTTTGCCAAGTTACTAGAGCACCTTGATGTAATTTAGCTCTGCCAAAGTCTTCAGGCATGCCACGACGGTTAGGACAAACTGTTCCATATGCATCATTCTTTCTTTGCAACAAGATGGCAAAGTATAAAATTGTCCATGGTTACACAGTAACCTTGATCCAACAGAGCATATATCAAAGCCAGCACCAATGACGTAGCAATGCCTTACTGAGTGTATTTCGCATGAAACATTGTCCCTTTCCCTGTGTACAGAACCAAATTCCAAATATGTCCGTTTCAGATTCACAAAGCTTGAAAAGCTTTATGCCAAATCTTGCTCTTTTTGATACGATGTACTGTATCCATGACGGTCTGCCCTTATAAGCCATAACACTTTCATCGTTGCAGCTATCACGTCCGAAATGTAAGCGCTCCCAAATTTTACTATAATTGCCTGGTATATCTTCCAAATTGTTTTCATTTTGGATGCTGGATGGGTATTCTCATCTAAGTCTTCATTGTTGTTAAAGTGCAGATATTTCATAATTAGTGAAAACCTACACTCAGACATAATTTCTCCAAAGAATGGTAGCACTGACAGCACTTTTTACAGCCTGTGTGATTCTCGGTTCTAACGTTTATACAACACACATCTGTACAGTTGCCCAAGTGACACTCGGGACTAATGCGTTGCACAGTTTTCGCAGCCCGAGTAACACTCGAGTCTAATATTAAGGACGTTAATCTATCCAGGTATTTTGGCACCTGTCATATTCTTACAAAGTATAGAGTGTGTGATAGACTAAACTATTACCTTAATATTGATTGATGTAGAATGATATGTTTTACAGCTATGTTATGCAAATCATATCTGCCTTTATAAGCCCGAAATTATATTTTTTTCAGCTTATCTTATAGTGAGCTCAGACTTTTCATATAGCAGGACTCCCCTAGGTTTGTTGAATAAAGGATGTCCACTGAAATTATTGCAGTAATGATCTCAACTATTATATTAAAGAAAACTTGGTGGAAGAAGCATGGAGATCTACAGTGTGATCTTATCGATATGAGAAACTATGCCACTTAGGTTGTAATAGTACCATAAAGGTTAGCATGCTTGCTTTTGAAGCAGTGAATTGTAGAAAATTTGAGTGTTTGATTCCCTAACTATATTTGTCATGGCCTCATGGTGGGGTCATATTGAGACGGAAGTTATTTATTGCAATTTAGGAGTCATAAGCATAATGTGTCACCAATACACCATCACTGACATCTGCCTGGGCATTGGTTCTGTATCTTATTTGTACTCTGCTCGGGTATTCTGCTGGTTATAACCTGGGGGACTCAGGGGCAAACAAGTAGCCACAAACTTTATGAGCTGTGATAAAGAAGAATCTGTTTTTATAATACAGATTCCTTCCGTCCTATCAAATTTTCCCCGCCAGTCCAAGTGGCTGCAGTTCCTTGTGAGTTTATGCTTTTCAGCCAGATATCTCCAGTTAAACTGCTTCTCTCATAAGCAACTGCGTGTCACTTCCTCAGATTTATTTAAAGTAATATCTAAAGTTGACAAAGAAGAAATTACAGAATTCATACTTAAAAACAGAATTTAGATAGATAGATAGATAGATAGATAGATCTTTATTGTCATTGTCACTTTTACAAAGGAACAACGAAATTGAAGGTGCAATCAACTCAGTGTGAGGAATAAGGGTTAAAATGACAAAAAGACAGAATATAATAACAAACCGAATAGTAATAAATATACAAATTGCACTTGTTGACCTAAGGTATATATTGCACATTGGAAGAATAATATAGAGCAGTTTTATTTTGAGTTCAGGGCCATGATTGCTTTCGGATAAAAGCTGTTTTTAAGGCGGTTTGTCCTAGTTTTCATAGCTCTGTATCTCTTGCCCGATGGCAAAAGCTGGAAGAGGCAATGACCGGGATGTGATGAGTCCTGCGAAATGTCTATTGCTTTTTTGCGGCTTCGGGAGGTGTAGATTTGTTCCAGAGTGGGGAGGGTACAACCAATTGTTCTCTCCGCTATCCTGACGACCCTGTGTAGCGCTTTCTTTTCTGAGGAAGTGCAACTGCCGTACCACACACACAGTCCGTACGTGAGCACACTCTCAATGGAACAATGATAAAAAGCAAGGAGCAGATTTTTTGGGAGGTGGTTCTTTCTGAGAATTCTCAGAAAATACAGTCTCTGCTGTGCCTTCTTTAGCAGCTCCTTGGTGTTGGCACTCCAGGTCAGGTCATCCTCCAGCTCCATACCCAGAAACCTGAACACCGGGACCCTCTCCACACATGCCCCACCAATAGTGAGTGGCTGGATGTCAGTTTTGTTTTTCCTAAAGTCAATAACAAGCTCCTTTGTTTTTTTGTTGTTGAGGAGCAGGTTATTGACTGTGCACCACTCTGACAGTCGCTCCACCTCGTCCCTGTATGCTAGCTCACCCTCCTTGCCCGAGATGAGTCCGACCACCGTTGTGTCATCCGCAAACTTTATAATCCATATAAAATGGAATTGTACAGAGTAGCAAGGTTTCTCCTATTTTACCATATTAAATAAACAATTTATCAAACATCGAAATAAAAGAAAAAAAAAAGACTTCTGCTTCACTGATGTGGCTAAGTGCATTAAATCACATTGAGCAAGAAAGTAGCATAGTTTTCATAGTTAGGTGTATCAAATCACAGTTCACAAGTCAAAAATACGCAAAGCAGATATCAGTTTTGTTTGAATTCCTTCAGAAAAATAACACGTTGAAGAACCAGACAGCAGAAATATCTAAGCTAAAATTCAACACTGACAGCCAAAGCTGGGGTTGAGCAGTACCCCGGTGAGTACTATGAATCAGATGATCAGTTATTTTACAAAGTCTGCCAACAATCATTGAGTAGACCAGGAAGACTGCATGCAATGGCTACCTTAAATCTCAGGCATATCTTAGACACTATGAATGGAGGCAGGGTCAGGCAAATTTTGCAGCACAATCACAGGCGCACTAATAGCTTGTCATTTCAGTTGTGAGCTTATGGAAGATTTGCTGCTGTTTGTGTTGAATTCAATCTTACACTTGAAAAAATGAAGAAACTCCATCCATTTTTATTGAAATATTGTAAGCATGCTAGTGCATTACTAAAAAATGAGAGCAGCCTGCATCTGAAAATAGAAGGTTACTCGTGAAAAAAACATAAAGTACTTGACTATTGTGTATTTCAATGCAGACCTGTCCCAAAGATGGCAGAGATAGGAAAAATAAGCATTTTTATCTTTACATAATTTCAATTTAAATAAGGACTTTTGATAAAGTTCCAAATGCTGACATTTGTTAAGTTTTGCAAGAACACTTTTATTTTAAATTATGAAACAATTCTTCATCTTAATAAAAGAATATGTTTCCATATGTCTGTCTGTGCATCTATCAAGTTGTATTGTCTCTGTCATTTCAAAAGATTGCTCGTCACAAACATACTAATAAAATGCATTGCATTTATCATTTCAATAGATGGTGCCTAACAAACATTAACATTGCTTTTATGAATTTCATACCAAAGAGCATAGGACGGAGACATGTGCATTGCATGGTGCACTGCAAACGTTAACACTGAGGTCTATGTTGATTACTCAGAATTCAACCCGTAGGTTTCACAACTAATGTTAATATAATCCTATAAGTTTATGTGAGATATTTAGGATAATTAAGGTTGAATTTTTCAACACTAGTTGTTTTCCACTTTTACAGGATTTTTTACTTGCAAATTTAGTTAAGCAATTTAAAAATAAACTAAAAAGATTATTGTTTTTTCTTTTATTTTTTGAACATATACTATAAATTTTAAACAACAGAAGATAAAAACATAAAATTTTGTATACAGAAGAAACAATACTAAAAATCAGAAAATGAAAAAGTTAAAATGGAATCCGTAGAACCCTACTACAGAGATATTCTGAAATAAAATCCAGGCAGCACAGAGAAACCCAGTTAGTACATAAGCAAAAATAACTGAAAAATAAAACTAAATTTTGAGTTTGAACTAACAAAAAAACTTGTTTTACTTTGTCAAAATTCTAACATACATTACACTGCTACTGCTACATAACACCAGCAGAGACTGATGAGGAAGAACAATTTAAGCACTGTTTCCCCAACATACAAAGTGAAAAATTTTGCAATTCTACTGCTTTGACAAACGATGGGGATACATCTACTGTATATTTCAGAAATCTGAAATATTCAAAGCTTGATGCCTGTAATAAATTTCATCCAGTAGGTGTGGGGATTCAGAATTTAAATAAATGATCTCTAAAACAATTTAAAAATCTCAGCTCTGTCACCTTGTACATCCAGTCTGTTTTGGGCTTTTGTTGATAAGGTGGGCTATGGCATATGCTCCCCCAGTTCTTGAACTGAATTCATGTAAGACCAGCTGTCATTAGCATCCTGTGGATCAGAGGTTGTTTCCATCGTAATCCAACAAGTGCCTACCTGTCCTTCTAATGAAATTTCCTCCTTCCCCTGGTTTTGCTCTGCTTTTCTTTCTATTGGTATGTATATTTTTCCATGCAATATCCTGCAGTAGATAACATTTATAGACATCCATCCTATTTGTGATCTGTAGCCCATTTTAATGTCTGTTTCCACTCAAGAGTAAGTTCCAAATACTGTGTGTGCTCCTTCCCTTAATTGGCACGTGTATAATAAACATTTACATTATGTCATTTTAATGTTGCTTCCTTCACCTTGTACAGCTCTCCCAAATGTAGTTGGCTGAGACTGAAAAAAAATTAGAAAAAAGGAAATATTTCAGTTAAAGATACTATGTAAAGGTTAACTTGAGAAGCTAAAGAGAATCATTATAAAGCATCTGCTGTCAGTGCAGGTGCTGCAAATTAAAATATTAGAACTGTCAAAATGTTTTGAGTATACACAATAAGATGGCAGCATACAAAATATTAATGGCTAATGTTTATGGAATGGAATTGGTAATGCAACCTGTGGATGTAAAATGTCTTTTCAAGAATGAGGTCAAAGGTGTAAATGGAAGGAAGAATCACAGAGCAACAACAAAATGTTGCATAAATAAGCAAACATAATAATAACAGGGAAAAGCAAAACCCAAAAAGTGTGAGACTGATACAACAATGTCAACAGCATGAAACATGACATAAGGAGAGTCCAGCACTACAATACTGTCAAGTAATACACAATTACACAAAATGTTGCTTCATACAATATTAGGCAGGCTTTATTATGTGATACACTCTGGAACTCCTGGAAGTAGTAGCAAAGCATAAAATTAAAACAAAATTGAGTGCCATTATGAACAGGGCTGCACAACCTCCCTCTGACAAACTAACACTGAAGACTTTCAGCCAACAATTTATTCAGTGGAAATGTATCAGGAAACATGACAGGGGCTCCTTTCTAACAGCAGCAAAATGCCTGTATAATGCCTCACTGGGACTGTGGCTGCCAAATCAGAAGTTTTCTTCCCTTTTAACTTTATTCCTTTCAGTCATTCTGGTGTGTATTTAGACCATAGTGTATGTACACATATTTAATTATTTATCGACCGTCTGTAAAAAGCCAGATATACCCCAGGGACAAATACCATTATCTATCTATCTATCTATCTATCTATCTATCTATCTATCTATCTATCTATCTATCTATCTATCTATCTATCTATCTATCTATCTATCTATCTATCTATCTATCTATCTATCTCTATCAATCTCTGTACTGTGATAGATGTGCTAAGCACTATGGCTCTGCCAAGAGAGAGATATGTTGTCAAGACATAGTCATTTATAGAGTCACGTGAAAAAGAAAGGACACTCTCTTTTATATCAAAGCCTTCATGTAGCAGGACATAACGAACAACCACCTGTTATGATAGTGTTTCTTATATAATGTCCTTGACCTTTTCTTTGCTTTTTTCTTAGCTTTGTCTTGAGTTGTGTGTGTTTTTAATCATGGAGATTTTGATTACAGTGTTAGATTCTTATTTTGATTTTTCTTTGATATTATTAAAATAATATTAGACCATTTTATACCCATAATTGTTTTCTTACAGCCGTGTGACAGTAGTTTATATGTTTCCTAGTAAATGACCTGGAATTTTGTGGTACATGATGTCATTGGAGCGACAGGATCTAAGGTCATTGAAAATTCCCTGTCTTTATCATACATTACAGATAACTCCTAACACTTTAATATTTTAAAAGATTTTCATTTCTTGGTTTTCATGTTAATTAATTTTTGGCACATTGTCTCAAATTTGATTTTTGGTTCACATATAGAGCTTAAAAAAAGCAAATTTTGAACTCAGTTTTGATTCTAGCTTGTTTAAAAGACTATGCCTCTTCTCCTGATCTTTTTCAATTCTTACGTCTGGTTTTATCATTCCTAGCACCACCAAGTACTCCACAAGGCTTTTCAGTCTTGAACTTATATAAATCTATGATGCATTTAATATTGTCATTATTTGTTCAATTAAAAAAAAAGCCAACATGCTTTTTACTTTTTATGTGATTGTACGTGTAAGTTGATGGGATGGAGAAAGGTACCAGATTTAGCTTCATAAGATGAAATCTAACAAAATAATCAAGCTGTCCAAAACTAGGGTGCACATAACAGGAAGCACTGTTTGATATAGAAATATACTGTAAATCCTTTTTAGCATTCTTAATTTCTGATTGTGCTTACTTCCAAAGAAGAAAGATGAGGATCAACACCTAAACAGCCACCAACTGAATCCCCCAATTCCACATTTTACTGAATGTTTGTGGTGATATATAAACAGTTATGAAGAAGATACTGACAGATAGATAGATAGATAGATAGATAGATAGATAGATAGATAGATAGATAGATAGATAGATAGATAGATAGATAGATAGATAGATACTATGTAATATATAGATAAGTACACACATTTTACTTGTTTACAGTCATCTTTCTCACAAAAAATAAAGAGGTTATATATTGAATCTTCTTTTCTAGTTTCCACAGCAACAATATTCTCTTTTCATACATGTTAGTTTTGACACATAAAACAAGTTCAATGGAAGCAGAGGCAGCATTTCTCCCTGGAGTATTATTTCTTTCTGATTTGTTCTATTTATACACTCTGAAGTTTCTTTGCCTTTACTTCTTTTTTTTCTTGTAACTCTACATTTTCTTCACTGTCACTTTTTCAGTAAAATCCCAACGGTACAGGAACCACATCTAATGCTGTCTTGCTTTTCTTACACATGTACTAGCTATCCATAAAAGAAAACAACTATTTCAAAACATTTCATAGCCTGAATGAAATGCTATAACATCTGCATGTAAAAAGAGTATGGTTCCATATCCTGGTACATAAGAGAACAGTTATGACTACAGTAGCCTTCTTCCTCCTTCAAATAGGAATTAACAGAACATGGAGTGAAACAAGGCTTTGTTTTGATGTTTGCAATCACTTTTTACATCCGTCAAGGCGCCATTTTAAGTTATGGAGATAGATAATAATCTTTTCTGTTCGTTTCAGTCATTTTGTTTATTTTTACTAGGCTTTAATGTTTTAAAAGGATTCATTTCTTTTGTGTAAATAGTTGCAAGTATGTGCTGCTTGGTAGGTCTCTTGGAAATTGCACAAGAGAAGTGAATTGGAAATAGAAATGAAACGCTCAAAGCTGGACTGATATTTCAATCTCCCCTTGCTTAAATTTGAAAAATAGGGAATAAATAACAAGACAAAATAAAAACTGCAAACAGTAACAACAGATATCTTGTAATCCTTTGGTATCTTGTATGAAATTACCTATTACCAACACCACTGCTTGACCTTTGTCCCATAGAGCCATTGATAATGTGAATCTGCATTTGTTGGATATTATCTCAATTCAAGCAGAATGACCTACCAACTTGCTGCCCACTGGAAGGCAGTGAGTCACATCTGCAGACATTGCATTCCAGGGCCCCGAATGTGCTTTATGGGTTTAACGTCAGGAGAGAAGGTAAGTCAAGGCAGCACCTACACACCAGCATTCATTTCTCAAGACAGTTGTGACCACAGTAGCTGTGTGCAGTCTGGTATTGTCCGTTAGATGTCTAAGAGGCTTGAGCAGAGTGCCTCTGACAGGATGCCTTGCATAAAGTACTGGTATGTCACTGATTAGGTCATTGTTTCTGCTGGGAGTTTCAGCAGAGGTATAGATGGGAGATCCAAAATAACCTCTCAAATGGAACAGTCTGGTATGTTCATTTAGCTCTGGTGTGGTCATTTTAGGATAACCAGATCTTGGATGGTCAACCGTCCTGCTGGTACTCTATAACCTTGCATGCAGTTGACCAGCTTAATCCATGGGTTCTAGTAATGTTGGAACATAATGCGTCTGCATAAAGCATGTTAATGGACCCCTTCAATGATCCTGGTGACACCTAATGTGTTAGGTAATGCACAGAAAATTGACAAAGTGTGGCCTTTGTCATGCTGTTACATAAGCTTTGAATGAAGAACTTTTTAAAAGTAACCTGATCAGGCATTGTTCTACTTGGACTTTGTTAGGTTAAAGTGCACTTGATGAGCTTTTGTGTATTTGGCAAATTGCAGTCCCTCATTGCACAAGTTACTGATCAGCAGACTAAAACACACTGACAACTTTATGTGAAAGTAAACAGGACAGAACCTGTGTTTTGTTATAAGTTTTGATAAGCCCCTAAGTGTTTTTTTGGGTATGAGTTTGCAATTGTGACACACAATCCTCAATATAAAGTATTTTTGGCCATTTCTAAAATGAATAGAAAGCAAGTAAATCCGCTCTCATGGAGGCAAACTGCAACCAAAATCGAAGCCTCCTTCCTGAGCCACCTCAATCTTCCACAGCTCCTTCCATGTGGTTCTATGTGCTTTTATCTGTCTCATGCACTACCTGCATTAATAATACACTGCCAGGTCCCCCAATAAGCTGGTCTGAGCCAGGATCTTTATAGAGGATCACCACTGGCCACATACCCAGGCCAATGGATTTTAGCAGTACCTCCAAAGGGCTTGCAGGGACAGTGAGTGCTCTCTAGCTGTACCCCCTTTTCCACACACTAGAACATATTTAGCATGTTTTTGCACATGGAAAAAAAGGTGGCAGATGAGATAAAAAATTATATGTGCCAATGGTGTAAACTTTGCTTGTGGCGATGCACCATTTGTTTCACACATTTGCAAGTTCCACTACAAATTCAGTTTTGTGCATATAATTTTGCTCATCACTACTTATAAGAATGTCCTCATGCCCAGGCTAAGTATCAAAGAGTAATATGCAATAAATATCAAGGAGAAATATGAAAAATTAAATAAATAATAGGATAGGATCAATGCTGAAAGAACAAAAAGTAATTAAAGTCAACAGAAAACAGTTACTTCTGTAGCCAGACCCAACTGCAGCCCAGTGCTCAGACTACATTTGTAACCAGGCCACTGCCTAAAGTCCCCCCGGTGTTTCAAAACCTCTGAGCGCTCAGTTTACAGAACAACTGCAGAACAGTAGCACCATGCGAGGACTGGCTGATGCAACAGAGATATTTCATCACTGACATTTTCCACTATATACAGTTATGTGGCAAACTCCAATGTCTCCTTGGTAATCCCTAGACATCAGCTGACAACTGAAACAGGTGGGACTATAATCCCAAGTGAATTACAATGTCTTACATTACCCACTCACCACTGACATCTGCATATGGGCTGCTGTTAGGCTCACTCAGCCACAATCTAGTATTAGGCCATCTTCAGCAATGAACTGGATTCATACTTAGAGATTGTTTCAGGGATGCTGTATAATGGCTGGCCCTGTGCTCTGACCTCCAAATGTCATGTGAATTTCCCCTCTGGCATTAATAACATTTATAAAAAAAAAATAAAAAAAAAAAGTCATATTGCCTTCTGCCATCCCTTGGACTCAAGAGCCTCTGGTATCCTAGAAGCTGTCTTAATGTAAAGGTTGGAAGGTAACAACAAGCATCCAACCTTTCCCTATCAAACAGCAACTTGTTCACACTCCTGAGATTGGATCATGTGCAGCCTTCAATCATCCAAGAACCATTTTGACTTCTGGTCAACCTTTTTTGTCCTTATCCCCATCCTTCTACAGTACCCATCCCACTCAAGGTTGTACCTCCCTCTAACAGGACTATCTCTTTCACACTACCTGAACAATGTGTGGCTTTCTGCTGTCCTCTCTGTCTATCTTTGGGTCTTCTTGGTCCTTGTCCTGGATCACCATTTCCTGCCTATTGCCAATGGGAAGCCCACTAGTAGAAAGTACATGCATACTTTGTATATTGTTACTCAAAGAAGAGTCATCTTTCAGAAATTACAATAGAGATTTAAGGTTATCATTTGTATCATAAGCAAAAATCTGACATATCAATGTCATAAGCACAACTAAAACTCCTTCTTGATTCGTGCCCATAAGACCTATATTTTTTTTTATATTTTTCTAACTAGTACAATAATATCATTATCATCCAACAACACAAAGACATTAATAACATGAAAATTACAATTCTATGCTTTATTTACAAGCAAAATGACTATTTCATATATTTAATATTTCAACACTGCATGACATTCTCCCAAACAAAGGGCCATGCATTTCCTATGTAGGCAACAAGATTTACATACTACTGTAATCCTATTATTAGAAGACAGCAGGCAATCTCGGTTTCTCACAAGTCTATTCTTTAAGTAACTCACATGTAGTAAATTGGGGCCAATTTAATAAGCATGCCAGCATCAGCTGACATCTTTAGTGCCTACATTAAACATTTCAGACTACATTAAAGTTAGATTTTAAGTTTATGCAAGTATATGAGTATTTACCCTTTTCAGAGAGAAATATATGACAGAGAATTATATAATAAAAATATAAAAATATACTTCTGTTGTTGATTCTTCATCAGGGAGGACACATAAGCTATCATTTTGACAGGAGTAGGCTATGTCTGAGGCTTCCAAAGTTTATAAACAGCCCCTTGATGCTTCTGAAATTAAGAGTATGATGCCAATCCAAATATATATGCAGTATATATATATATATATATATATATAATATATATATATATATATATATATATATATATTGTTTTTTTTTTATTTTGCTCGTCCACCCCCCAACCCCTTTCTCCGGGGGCGCGCTTCATGCTCGCCACTTTGCGTCTCTGCCACTCGCGTTTTGAAGATGGGGGCTGAACGCACGCTAAGGAGATACAGACGAATCAGCTGCTGGCTTGCAGCTGCTGCTACCGAGCTGCGTGATCTGCATGTCACACTGCGTGATGATCATTTAAAAGCCTGTACAGCAGCTGTCCTTTTGTCTCACTTCCTTGTCTCCCGGGACGTTAAAGTGTCTCCGAGAAATTGTTTGTAAGTAGGGCGTAATGTGCAAGTAGTTTTGCGGGACTTCAAAGTGTCTCTCCGAGATGATCATGCCTTGACCCAAGGTTTTTTTATATAATATAATACTGATACATTTAAATGTTAATATATATATATATATATATATATATATATATATATATATATATTTTATATTATATATGAATCACATACACTGTCAAAAACTTTAAGGTAACACTTAATTATCACAGTCAATTAAGCTTCAGGGTTATTGATCTGTCCATTTAGGAAGCATAAGTGATTGTGAATCAACTTCATCTGCTTTGGTACAAATGAAAGTGACAACAGGTGTACTGGAGAGGCAACAGCAACACATCCCCAAAAAATGGGATTGGTCTCCCCTAGACTTTTTCATATACTCAAATATGGGGATGGATATTTGAGGAGTAAATCGCAAGACAATGATTATTTTTGTATTATGTACATTAAAGAAACTATCAACAACAAATCAAATCAAATTAATAATATATTGAACAATTATTATAAAAGTAAAGTTGAATACATCGGACTCTGCAGCTGCATGAATAAAAAATTTGCCATGACAATTTTATTTTGGCAAACAATTCAGGTAAATTACTACTTTCAGTAAGCAGAAGTGGGTCAAAAGTTGCTAGAGACTTTAGTAATGTGTGCAATGTAATCCTTGTACACAAAAGTTTGTTTATGTACAGCAAAAACATTCTCAAATATGTATGTTGTACCATTTGAACGTCAAACGGTAAATTGAAATTATCTCGAAAACTGGTCATTTCTCAAAAAAATGCAAAGTGACAAAAGATGCTTAGAATGTGGTGCTTACCATAATATGATGTGAAATTAACAAATTTGTAATATTTTTGAGGAAAACGTTTCAGGTAAAGTAATAATAATAATAATAATTCATTACATTTATATAGCGCTTTTCTCAGTACTCAAAGCGCTATCCACACAGGGACCACTTCCGATTAGCAGAAATAGCTCAAAAGTTGATAGAAATCTAAGTTTTATACCTAATACCTGCATGCAAAATTTGGTTGATTTAAGTGAAAGCGTACTAAAGTTATAATGTTTACATACACACACACACACACACAGACATAATTCCAAAAATTGTATTTTTGGACTCAGGAAGGTCTAAAACGTCAAGATTCATCAAAATCTCAAAATTAAATTTTTGGATGATTCCAATACTTTCCCTATACTTCATATACTAGAAAGTAAAAGGGGAATGGTTTTGCAGATGGTGGCCACGGACTACTGCTCTCTCCTTATCCTTCCTGACTGATTCTTCTCTAGTTTTGCATCTTGCTAGTGTCCATATCACTACTGGTAGCACGAGGCAGTACCTGCAGCCAATTCAAGTTTCAAAGGTAGTCCAGTTCCCCCAGGATGGCACAACCATACATGCTGTCACAAGAAAATTTGCTGTGTCTACCAGTATAGCCTCAAGAGCATGGAGGAGATACCAGGAGTTGGGCCATTACAAAAAGACAGCTGGACAGTGCCGTAGAAGGGCATCAGCCCAACAGCAGGACCAGTAGCTGCTACTTTGTGTGAGGAAGAACAGGAGAAGCACTGCCAGAATCCTACAAAATGACCTCCAGCTAGCTACTAGTCCTATAGCGGGACTTGTGCTTATAGCCCATCTCCATGTAGCTTAATTAGCATTCACCAGAGAATATGTTCTTGGAGGGTCGCACAGACCTCCACAAGCTAGGCAACTGTAACCTGACTGGGGTTATAGATACCAGGATGAAATCCTCAAAGCCACTGTCTGATCTTACGCTGGTGCAGAGGGTCTTGAGTTCCTTTTGGTGTATGACAATGCCTGGCTTCATGTGGGTAGAGTGTGTATGCAGTTCCTGGATGACGAAATCATTGATGCCACTGACTGGCCTGCACATTTCCAAGACCTGAATCAAACAGAGAACGACTGAGACATTGTGTATTGGTGCATCCATCACAACCAAGTAGTTTGCCCAGGAGCTCACTGATGCCCTGATCCAGGGCATTTTGTAATTTGAAATCCAATGTGTGATTTAAGTGTTCCCCTGATTTTTAGTGTATACAATCATGTATTATATATACCCTAGCAATAAAAGGTTTGGAGTTACCAACAAATTTTCATGTTTTTCTATCAATAGTTGCACACACACACTTAGTAGCATCTGCACGATGCTACTAAAGTGAGCACAATGGCACCAGGGTCAGTTACTGACTTTGAGAAC